>NC_039301.1:1117475-1157475 GCF_003368295.1 Carassius auratus | reverse complement strand
AGATTGCCAGCCATTGCCAGCCATTTCAAAATTACCATTTTTATCGAAAGTGATGGAAAAGGCTGTCTTTAATCAATTGACTGTATTTTTAAGTGAGAATGAAGGTGCTGAATGATCTTTTGTTAACTGTGGACTCAGGAAACTCTGCAGTTCTAGTACTCTTGGACCACAGTGCTGCTTTTGACACAATTGCCATTTTACTTGAAAAGTTAATGGTACTGCATTGAATTGGTTTAAATCCTATCTTTGTGATAGAACATTTTTGTTGGAGGTTGGGAGTTTTTCCTCCTCTTCTGTACCTTTAACTTGTGGTGTGCCTCAGGGGTCGATTTTGGGCCCGCTTTTGTTTTCACTTTATTTGCTCCCATTAGACAGACTTTTTTTAAATTCTAACATTAATTACCATTTTTAAGCCAATGACACACAGGTGTACCTCCCTTTGAATCATGGTGATACTTATGATATACTTTCTTTATTAAATTGCCTAGCAGAGGTAAGATGCTGGTTGGCCGCCAACTTTTAATGATTCTAAAACTAAAATTGTAGTTTTCGGACCTCCAGCATCTATTATACAAATAAATAACAATTTGGGTTCTTTATATGTGCATTCTCATACTCATGCAACAAAAAAAAAAATTGGGTGTGATCTTTGATAATGGTCCTAAGACCATCTGACAAAGACCTTAAGACCATCTGACAAACAAATTTACTCTGTGGTGAAGAACAGCTTTTATCATCTCAGATCTATTTAGAAATTGAAAGCATTTTTATCATCAAGGAATGTGATCCATGCTTTTATTTCCTTTCAGGCTGGACTAATGTAACTCCCTGAATCTTGGTGTAGCTAAGTCCTCTCTGTCTCGGCTTCATTTGGTACAAAATTTGGTACAGGCTTCTTACTGGAGCCAGAAAGAGGGAACAGATCTCGGCTGCAGGGTGTTCTCTTGATAGTCTATCTTGTTTTACTGTTCTTTTTTTTTTCTTCATCTTACGTTTTTAGATTGTACAGCACTTTGGTCAGCAGCTGCTGTTTTAAATGTGCTTTAGAAATAAAATGCCTTGCCTTGCCTTCTTCTTCCCTTTCCTGGTTTTGTGCGGCCATTTATCTGGTGTGCTGCGTGTTGGCATCAGCCTTCATCTTGATGGATTGCCCTTTCCTGCTCTCTATTGTCCGTCGCTGATCTGACCGGCACTTAATCAATCACTCTTGAGTTTTACACCCAACTCTGGTGCATTACACATGAAAATAAGACAAAGACGGTGAAAGTGAGGGAAGCTAGCGTGTTAGAAGAGACAGGTTAAGAAGGGCACAACCTAATATTTCCCATGGCACACTGCCTTCTCAATCTGCTTCATACACTGCTGATGTAGGGCCCTATGAAATGTTTTATTTTTCCCCAAAGTTTGTTTTCTTTTGATTTTGTTTTCCCCAGGCTCTAATTAATTTCCGAGCTCTATTAAGTTTCAGTCATCAAAAAGAAAATCACTGTTTTAATGGTTAAATTAATGTTAGTGTAATATATATATATATATATATATATATATATATATATATATATATATATATATATATATATACAGACAAGAATGTAAAAATTTACAAAAAATGTAATAAAATTTAACCACAATTTATCAAAATTCATCAAATTTGTTTACAGAAATTACATTTATATGGCCCTGTGAAATCTGTTGTAATTTTTCCCAAATTGAATTTAATTTTTTTCCAAAATTCTGTTTTTTAATTTTGTTCTGTGTTAAATTAAATTAAAGTTATGTACTGAACTGAACTTTAAACTTTCATGACAATTTAACAACAGTTTAATAATTAAAAAAGGAGCTCTAAATTTAAATTTGCCCCACATAAAATTTTATTTTTCCCAAAAAATGTATTTTCAGTTTAATCCTTTTTGTATTACATTTTAATAATGTAATTAAATTAAAATGTCTATTCATTTGATTTAATAAAAAATAAAACATGTTTTATTATTTAATACAAATGTTTTATTAAAAAAGTTGGTAATCAAAAGTAGGCATAAAAAGTTGTCAAGTTGTGAGTTTCAGTGTATTTGAGGATAGTTTTTGCTCTGGAGATGAAGTCCACGTGTTCATGTCCTCATATAATGATGCAAGATGCTAAAAACATGTTCACAGAACATAGAAACACAGATGCCGCTCATTCACACAACATGCAGACTTCACATTTTAATAGCAGTGTTTTGTGCTAGATTCACAGACACTAGTTCATTGCATTGCAGAAATCACAGACATTATTAGACATTACCAGCTGCTCTTGGTGTTGAACGAGTTAGAGACGCATTGCTGACATCCAAACACACTCGTAGTGACCCTTTGAGCAGAAACCTGACCTTCATTTCCCCTACAGCGGCTTTGTGATACCAGTTTCCTAAAAATAGGCGGTTTCATTTGCTTGAGTAGTGTTTTGTGGATTATCACCTGCGAGGGATCTCCTCACGTTCACAGCATGATTCCTGACAGGAACCTCCTCCGTTTAGAGCCAAGCAATATTTGATTAGCAGGCTCTCTCGGTACAGCACTAGTTTTCATTTATCAATCATAATTGCAGTTATTATTGATCATATCTGTGTGTTAATGTGATAGATTACAGTTTAAAAGATGTTTATGGCCCTGTTGTGAATGATGATTAGTGCATGGTTTTCTAAAGGAAAAAGATGTTAACATATATATATATATAAGTTTTATATGTACTTTAATATATATCTGTATCTAAATAAAATAAAGTTTTAAGAGAGTTTTTTAATCTAAAAAATATTTAATTAATTATTTAATGAAAGTTTTAATTATAACTATTATTAAAAAAAATAATAATAATAACTTATAAAAATAATAATTTATTGCTGGTAAACTTTCACATGTAATGCATAATTTGTTTTTTCCATGTTATGGAAGTTTCATATTCATATACACAATTGTGTTATTAATATAATAATAATAATATGTTTATTATACATATAATTTTATTAATAATATTATACACATTTATTTTATACATAATTCAGTAACAAATATTTATTGTATCTTTATTATTATTTATTTATAATGTATTAAATATGTATTATACTCAAATAATATTTGATCATTTTTGATCTATTATTAAATAATTATTATACTCAAGTCATATCTGATAAGCTGTCTTTGTCCCCAGTTCCTCATCTTTCTCTGTTCAGTATATTGAGTTTGACACAGTTGTAGTTATTGATAGTATTTCGACCTGACTGAGATAAACCACCAACCAAACGTGAACAGACTCTTCTTGTGAAACTTATTCACAGGCTATTGTGAGTCTTGAAGGGCTTACAAAAGCGTTTTCTGTGCAATATTGAAAGAACAAGCTGAAGGAAGTGCTGACGTGGTCCTGAGCGTCCGCTTTGACAACAGACCTGACCCGTGCCATCCATGCCAATGAGTCTCGGCCTCTCACGGCTTCATCCTGACATTTACCATTCCCAGAAATCCACGCATGAGCCATTGGACTTTCATCTCACGCTTCTTCTACAAGATTCGTTTTTTTCTCTCATTTCTAGGGGAGTGTTGATATGATCCAGAACCACAGGTTTTAATTCAGAACATGGGAATCTTCTTTTTATTCAGTCACAGTGATAGCAGGATGTTTTGTCCATATAAGGGATTTCCTGGAGTGTCATCAGTTCTATTATTTCTGTGATGCATGTGTTGAGTTTCTGCGTGAGAGCGCCCTCTGGCTTCCAGTATGAATGAAACAGACATTACATGTGTTTTAAACGCTGTATGATAATCTGTGTTTTACTAGATTTTTTGATGTTGTTAATTTGTTTTAAAAATCTTGCTGCAAGGCAAAGAACTTGCAAATTTCTCAGATCTCAGTGTCTCTCTCTCCCAAATCAGTCCCATCAATCATAAAAGTGTTCTGGAAAACTCACCAGTAGTGACACTTTTGACAAGTCCCGCCTACTCAGACAGGAAGTGGCCGTTTGAGAGACATGTTAGGTGACCAACCACATTTCACTTTTGTATGTGATGTGTAAATCAGATCAGTGGATGTGTCTAAACTTGATTTGAGTTTCCACACAGCTCAGTATTTTCCCAGAAGAGCTGTTATTACACCAGAACAGACATCGGATCTCTGCTGATAATGTGACATGCAGAAATCTCATTTCATCAGTAGCTCTGAGGGCTTCTAAACACACATATGCTGATTCATGCATTTGTGTCTGTTTTCTGTCACAAATTGAACTAACGGTGACACATCATTTCTGCAGTTTTAATGTAGGCTGGCTTTATTAGTTTATTAATGGTTTTCAGTCTGTGATACACACACACACACTTGGCTCCGTTCTTCATGATCCAGCAATCTCCTGCTTCAGTCGCCTAGAGACCCATCTGCACTAAAAATTAAGATATTCATTCATAACCGGAGAACAAATGTGACAGATGCAACCAAGTGTGTTCGTATCTTTCACAATACCTAATTTAAATAAAACCTAATTTATTTTACACATTTTTTAATGTTTATTTCTAAAGTAAATATATCATATGTGTTCTACTTCTTCAGGTTTTTCATGTCCTTGCATCACTGTGACTGTAACAAACCTGAAGCTGATGGGATGCAAAACAGCAGAACTAAAACAAATTGAAATCCAAAGAAATTCTAATGACACATTTTTAACAAGAAAAGCAAAGTTTGAATACTAGTTTGAGAAAGGTTTTTTTTTTTTATATATATTTTTTTATATATTATATATTATTTTTATATATTATTTTTATATAATAAATTGGGCTCTTTGAATAATTGGCCCCTTTGAAATCCATTTATTTATTTATATATTTTTTTTCTTCTACTTGTTTCCCTGTTTTAATTTTTAGCATTACATTTTTATTATATTTTTTTGTAATAAAAAAGCATGCATAATTAACTGAAATCACTGAAAAACGAAATTACAACAGTTTTTGACAAGAATTTTTGACACTTAGTGGACACCCGAGAGACAAATATTTTTTTTTTTTTTTGTAGAGTTTAAATGAGCGCAGCTGGAGAGGGCATGTACAGCACAAGAGGTGTGTAATCGAGCGACTGCACTTGCACCCTAGCGAGGGTCTCACAGCACAGTGGCATGGGTTCACACTCCTAATGGATCCCTCACAACACCATCACGACATCAACGGATGGAAAAACACAAAAAGAGAGAGAGCATCGAGAAGCACAGAGAGCAGGAACATTACCAGCAAGTGCACTTGGTTTTCTCTGCTAATAGTGCATTAAGAGAAGTGACCATCTCAATGAGAGAGACAGATGAAGAGAAGAGGAGAGAGGAGAATGTTTTCTGCTGTTTTGTCTGATGGAAATACATTAGTGGCTGCCAGTCATTTCACAGTTATTCACAAATACGTCCCTGTCCATTTATGCATGATGAATTCACCAAGTGAAGTTATTCGGGATGTAAATGCGTCAGTGACTATAGGCTGAGTGCTGGTTCACAATGTCTTTGTGTCTCAGTGTTGTCGTTCTCATTCGAGGCTCATCTGGATAAACAGAAGCACCTCAATCACTTTCTAAAATGTCTTTCATTGCATTCGAAATATCACATCAAGTTTCAAGTCTGCATCAGTGCTTCACTGACGTTCATTTTTCTTCACCGTTTATGAAGTCTCAATGTTTTAGTAATTTATAGAGGATGTATGAATGAATACATTCATATCTCATATTCATATTTAATAACCGCCACCATAGTGATGCTCCTTTTCATATACTGAATGCATAGGTGTTTTGAAAATAGCTACATTTCATTATTTACTTCTTGTTATTTTGATTATTTATTTATTGAGTATGCCGATGACACATTTTGTATGTTTTCCAGAAAACACTAGCAGACTTGCATTTTTTTTTAAGCAACAGAACTACATTTCCCATCATTCCCTGGGGCAGTTTTATTTAGTTGTATTAAAAGCATGGATAAAGCTTCAGTCATGCCTAATGCATTGTGTTTTCTCTTTATTTTGCTGAAGTAGTGTTAAAAACTTCCTTTTTGTGGACATCGAGTGAAAAAGAGAAAGACAGAAGAGAATTGTTTTCTAAACGTTTAAGAAGAAACGTCCTGATACTGATAATCTCGAACCCCACTGTGTCTTAAAACTGACGAACTTCGTGCTACGTGCTCCTGTCCTCACCGTGTTCAACACAAGCCCGTGATGACCCTGATGACCTCACATCGCTCCAGTTGTGTCTGTTTCGGGTTTCTGTCTCATCTTCTGTCTCACGTGACCCGATGGTTATCACTTTCCATGTTCCAGTATCTGCCCGGCTTCTCGTCTATTCACAGCTGCACTCGTCTGAGAAAAGCAATCTTGTTTTGTGAGACTGTGAAGTGTTTTTTTGGAAGGTGTTTTCTCCTCGTCTCTGTCCTGGCGCGGGTTCAGAGAGCAACAGGGACGAATGTTTCCTCCTCCTTGAATGCACCGCAACAAGCGAGAACATGAATGTTTATTCTAAATATGAGCGGTAATTCATTAATAAATACCAAAAATGATTAATAAAAATAGTTTCGTCTGAACTAGTCTCATTAAAAATGGACTGTATTTCTATTTTAGTATTTATGTGAGCACTTTGTTTTCGTAACCAAGTTTTCTTCAAACCAAGAATAATAACTCTTACTATATATTTAGCTTTTTTTGATTATTATTAGAATTTCTTACATTTTAGTTTAAGACAAAATTATAGAAATTTTACAGGCTTTTATAATTTCTATTGTTTTTTTATGGGCATACACAACTTTCTTTTAATTACTATAACTACTGTTACTTTAATTCAATTTACAGTAGTTTTGTAGTAATTTTAGTGCCTCGACTTCAAACTTATTTGGTTGCTTAAGTATTTTTAATTTTATTTCTTCTTAATTTCAGTTACTGGAAGTGATTTTTTAATATTTTTTATTTATTTTAGTTTAAATAATAACAGCACTGGCCCATAAACAACACAAAAAACAATATGGTTGGAATCACTTTTATTGCTATTGTTTTTATTTTCCAGCTGATGAATAAGAACGAATTGTCTGTTGATGTGAGTGCTATCATAGTTATTGTTATGATTATCATTCTTGGCGTGAACCGGCTTTAGCTTCATCAGATCTGCTCTTAAGTGTTCGCTGATTAAATACTTTGTCTGATTTGTGATTCTTTGCGCTTCGAGTAAGAGCTGAACCACGCTGAAATTAATTTTACCATATTTACCATACCTCAGACTTCTGCTCCGATGATTTAATATCTCTGACTTCTGATCATAAACCAAATGTGGTCTTTCTATAATGTCTCGTTGGGAAACAGGCAGATGTTCGGCTGAACCTTAGTTTTTTTTGCTTTCCTCCACTAACGAATTCCATTAACAATATTTACCGGACGCTGAGGTTTCTGGATGGAGTGAACTAGAAAGCAAAACAAAGGAAATTTGAAAACTAGAAAACAAAGGGAGGAAATTAAGGAAGTAATAGAGAAAGAGACAAGGTATCGGGGCTTTAAAAGCATGTGGTTTAGCACAAATGAAAGTGCTGCCTGATGGCATTAGTGTGAAGATCAGTGCTTCTCCATCCCAATCCGCTCATTCCTAACCGAGTCACAGATGGTGTAGCTCCATGAGAACACGTCTCGCACGCTTTGAGATGTGAGGTGCGTGTTCACAGGCTGTTCGTGGTCCTTTAACAGACAGCATCTGGCCTCTGTGAGCATTGAGTCGTCAGTATTGATGATATCCACCCAGACAAGTCTGTTCAGTTTTGCATGAACTCTGTTTAGTTTTTAGTCAACATGAAATCAATCTTGACTCCTCGGTGCATGCTGCTGGTTTTGTTATGCATGATCCAGGAGTCCACGTTACTCCATATATCACCATATCGGTGCGGAAAATAAAGCTTCAATATTTTAGTTATTGACTCTAACTAACTAAATTGTTATTTGTATAAGATTCTCATTCAGAACAGCCGTAATATGCTGATACATTATGTTTTTCCTCCTCCTTCTTCTTATTTTAATAACATAATTAATAACAACAAACAATAATACTAACAGAATTAGTAGAAATAGAATAATATATAACAAAAATTGCATTTTATTATAGTTAATAAAAAATATTAATAGTGGAAAAACAATAATATTGTTTTTATTGTTGTGATTATAATTATTATTACTAGTAGTAGTAGTAGTAGTAATTGTAGTATTAATAATACAGACAGTTGTTATTGCAACAATAATAGTAATGATGATGATAAAGATGATAATACTAATAATAGTGGAAACAATTATAATTATTATTATGCAATGATATAATATAATATAATATAATATAATATAATATAATATAATATAATATAATATAATATAATATAATAATTAAAGTAATAATAATAATACTTATAATACTTAATAATTATTATTATTATTATTATTATTATTATTATTATTATTATTATACTAAAAAGAAATATAAATATACATTTGAATACTACAACTACTAATTATTCTATAAATAAATAATAATAATAATTCAAATACAAATTATTATTATTAAATAAACATTTCCAAATAGTATGAATAATGCATATATATATATATATATATATATATATATATATATATATATATATATATATATATATATATATTCATCTGATACAATTATTTTTATATTAAAGAAAAAGGCTGAAAATTGTATCTTTTACTAAACCTCATGCAATTCCTAACCGGAGCACAAATGCAAATGTTTATCCCAATTCTCTTTGTTCTGAAAGCTGTCCAGAAGGTTTTTTATTTTATTTTTTGAATGTGCCTATTCTCATAATATATCTTGCCTTTCTACTCATGTAAAATGAATGCACTTCCATCTGTAGTATTGACTGTTGAAACCTCAAAGCCATTTTGGGTTTTTACGAAATGCGTCTGAACCACTGGCTGGAATTATTCCCGTTCAATTATTCATGTTAGTGACCCCAGCAGTCATCCGTAGACCCTCGGTCCCACAGAGACCCGCCGATCAAACAGGTGTGGAGCGGCGTCCACCGACACTCCTCAATTATTCATCCATCCTTTCACTTCTCTGGTATGTGCTGCTCATTACAATGTGCTGAACGTTTGATCGAAATGTCTCGGTTTCACCTCTCATATCACGGGACACTAATCCACCGTGACACGCGCTTATTCTCCATCAATACATGATGTAAGAGCGTAACCAACTCATGCACCGCTTCCATTAAAAATGATCAGATTCCACACAGGAAAGGTCAAATGTCACCGTCTAGAGGAGGACATAAATGTTTTATATTTCAAGGCCAGTTCAGGATCATAAAAACAGGGTCTTGCAACTAAAAAGGACTTCAATCAGAGCAGAAAGTCTTAAATTCATAAAGTCATTGCATTAATTAAATGTAGCATGCACTGCAAAACTAATAAATAAACTTACTTTAAGATATACGTTTACTGGCGATTCAAAAATGTAAACAAAAGCAACAAAAAACAAATATTTTAGTTTGGAATGAAAACTTGTTTTGCTTTTGAATTTGAATTTTGATTTTTTTTTTTTTTTTTTTTTTTTTTTTTTTTTTTTGAGCCCAGTGGCAGATAAATTAATATCATCCTCAGTATTTTGGTTTTGTTTTCCAATACAGAGCATTTTTAAAACAAGATATTTATACTTGAGATGCAAATTGAACAGATGATGCAATTTTGAACATAATTAAATGAGTTTATGCTTGAAACAAGAACAATCAGTCATTGAACTAAAGTTTTCTGAGCAGATTTGCAGATTTGTAAACTTATTTAATTTTTATAAATTTCTCATAAAACAAGACTTCTCAGTTTAAATCATTTTGCTTCCCGATTAAATGCATCTTGATTTAAGAATATAAAATACTGATGAAGAAAACTTTTTTGCACTGTTTTCCGAACGACCTTACAAGTTTTGTTTTCGTAAAAACGTTGAAGTCTTGCTAATGCAATGCATTTCAGTTTAGAGACAATACTGATGTACTGTATTGTGTTTCATTCAGTTAATTCCTTCCATTTTCTTTATTTTGTCTCAAATTGGTTTTAAAACGTCAAAAATGTACCTTCATAAAACGTTGATTGTAATGAGAACCAGAAGTCAGTTTAGGCACCCATCATATTTCAAGGTAAAGTGAGTCAACAAATGAAATTATAAAAATAAAGACTGTTATCGAACAGGTTTCTTAAACATGTGCTTTTGCACTATTGGCTCAACCAATGGTGTGTGTTTGAGGCAGGGCTTTTTATTCGCCTGACCAATTGCAGAAGGGGACTGTTTTTTGAAAACAAACCTGATTTTGGAAATCCGCTTTAGCGTGACTAGTTAATCAGAAATGACACACTTCACATTGGCAATCCGACTTAGTGAATGTACAGCACTTCTATTCTTTCATATTGATTTGAAATGAAGTATTGCATCTATTCTGACCAACTATGAATCTCCAAATGTCTGTTGATGAAGTGTCAATCCATGCATTTTTTTACGCACTAATTGCGATAAACTTGTGTATATTCTGTGGCATCTGGTCCATGCACGAGTGGAATTTGTATTTGTGGTGCAAGAACAGCATCAATAGATCATTATAGACTTTAAAGATGAATATGTATGTTTATGTGTTTACAGTACATGAGTTCTGAGCTGTGAAGTTGTTTAAATCATCCTTTTAAGATGGGACTACTTTTCCAGGCGGATGAATTCCTGGTGTTACCAATGGGATTCCTCATGGAGCAACCTTTTTAACTCAATAATCGGCAATATTTGAATCCATTTTTGGATAATCAATGCAACTTTTTGATTGATTGCAATGTTAATAAATCGTTCACCTTTTGGTGCTTAACATGCATTTGTTTTGATTTGTAAGTATTTTAAAAAGTAGTTCCAGTAGTTGAACTGAATGATAATAATTTCACTTGTATAGTTTGTTACAATGTTAACTGATATCAATTAAGACCGATGTAACGTGGCATCAGTGACGCCAAACCCGTCTTCACACGCCACATTTATTTACACACAAACAAAGCAGATCTGAGAGCTGTGGCAAATGAGAAGATCTTTAATTACTGATGCATTCAACTGAGATTCCTCACACAAAGCACAGAATACAGAGGGAAGTCTTAAGCGTTTGAGTAAATGATGACAGATTATACTTTCGAGACATCGTGAATGCATTTTTGTTTCTGTTTATTCATTCAGACTGATGGACGAAAGTTGGATTTGTAGTTATTTACTCTATGCCACATCTTCACTCTTCAGTCTGTAATCTTCTCTCAGGTTTGAGATGAAAAAGCCATGCTTCTCCAATGCGAATATCGATTGCCTGTCATTTAACGTCTGCTTCCTCGTGGCTCTCTTTTCAGGCTTTGGCAGCATGCATTATTCTGTAGGCCCGTCTGGATTCGGTGTGTATATATACACCGCTCGGTGTCTGATAACACGGCTTCATCTCCTTAATGATTCCAGTCAAGAAGGCATCGAGCGGGAAAAACATCAGCTTAATAACACACACGCCTCGAAGCGGCCCTTTACGAGAACTAAACGAGTCAGGAACTTGGCTGAACCTTTGGAAGGAAAGATGGATTCGGATTCGGGCTTGAAACCTTGTCACCGGCGCAGGGTTAGGGTTTCTCCTAATTGCTTTTACCCACTGCTCGCTGTTTCACCTGGATGCATTTCTCCATTCATTTTTAATTCCTCGCTATACACACATTTGGCCACTGAGGAACTTCAAGTGCATTGCCAAAAACAATTTGGCATCTAACACAAACGGCTTTCTGTAAGAAAGGCAAAAACGTTGAGATGGGGCTCGCTGAAATTAAAGTGATGAGTTTAAAAATGTGAGGAATAACTGATGGTGAACAACTGTTAAAGCTTAAGTGGAATGGCTAATAAACCTCAGGTGTGTATTTTCAACAATTGAGGAAAAATAAAAAAATATATATTATAGATATTAGTATAAAATATAAAATAAAATATATTAAGAATCTATAAAATATATTAGAAATTATAATAATAAATTGAATAATAATACATTTTGTGTGTGTGTGTATATATGTATGTATGTGTGTGTGTGTGTGTGTGTGTGATACAAACATAATAATATTGCATACAAGTATAATATTTAAAATGTTTTTGTATTTTTAAACATTATTAATGATAAATAATATTAATGATATTTAAATGTAATTATAAAACACTAATAAAAAGCAAAAATATATTATAATATATATATATATATATATAATTCAAAAATATAATTTTATATATTATTAATAATGTTTAATAATAAATTATATTTTAAATATTGTGGATTTATATTATATTATTATAATAATGCCTTGGTTTGATTGCAATTTTGTAAAATAAATAAATAAATAAGATTTTCTCTACTGTCAAAGAGAAAAGGAGATTATCATCAGATATTGTTTTGCCCACAATTCCCTCTCGAACCTAAAAGCTTCTTCCGAGCACAGCATGGACAAATCTGATCACGTAGGTTTCCAGTAACCGTGGGCTTTAGTGATCGATCATTTTTTTCCTTCTCATAACATTTCACACTGATCAAAATCACAAGCACACAGAAACAGAGCTGTGATTTGTTACAGAGGCATTTGGCCTGAACTTCCATCAGCATCCTACACAGTGAAGTGCATTCTGGGAAGGGCTTCTCTTCTTGAAGTATACAAGTGCTGCTGCCTTAGAATCTGTAATTATGTGTCAGAGACAGACCGGTGTCTTTGATTGACAGGTGAGTGGTGACCTGTTGTGTGGTCATCTGCGTCTGTCACATCATCAGCTCGAGTCCTTCATCAGCACACATGAAGGATCTATTCGACACTATCAGCTCACCAGAAGACAAACGTCACTAGCAGAAGTGAAGGAGAGCTAATGCTACTCAGTTAGCCTGGATTATTTATTCTGTGAAGTGTCTCTCATTCGTTTGCTCTCTCCCGTCACTGCTGGGTTATTAGACCTTCCTTTCTAAACCCCTTCAGTTCCCAAACACCAGCGAGACTCTATTAACACCCATTCGCTCCTAATCACAGGCTTTCAGAGACGTCACCCCCCACCCGACGGGTCACCCCCAACACTGAACCGCTCCATTAGTCTCTAAATCACATTAGAGTCCCAGGAAGAGCCTCTGATTGAATTTGAGACGCGCTGCTCGGCCGTGTGTTCCCCACCGCTGACAGACGATCACAAGCGTGTCCAGCTTTAGCGGAGGACTGGGAGTGTGTGTCTCCTTCAGGTCCTCTGCACGCCAGCAGCTCTTTCTCTATGCTCATGCATCTTTTTAGCTGCCCTGCTGTCTGCTGCCTACATAGGTAGCTGCCTTCTAAGTGCCCTTACCTTCATGTACCCTTGTAAATGATTCATTAGTTCTCTCTTGTTTCCAATTCAGCAAATCAGTCTGTTTCAGAGCTGAAAATCCCATTCAGTTTCTTCATAGACAAACAGGGCTGCATGGTTTTAGGAAGTAATTTAATTGCAATTGTTTTGTTTTTTAAATGCACAATTAAAAAAAAAAAATGCACACACACAAAAAAAAAGAAATAAGTTTTTCATTATATAAAAAAAATGCATCGCAATTTCCATACAAATATTGTGCATCAACATTGCTAATAATCAGAAATGTTTCTCGAGCAGTAAATCATCATATTTTCATGATTTCTGAAGATCATGTGACACTGAAGACTGGAGGAATGATGCTGGAAATACAGCGGAGCATCACAGAAATAAATTACACTTTAACACAGATTCACACAGAAAACAGTTATTTTGAAAGGGAATATTTTTTCACAATATTACTGTACTTTTGTGAAATAAAAGCAGCTTTGGTGAGCAGAAGAGACTTAGTAGTAAACATCTTACCAGATTTTGAATGCAGTCTTTCAGTGTCATGAATAAATAAAGTGTTATTTCAGAACTGGTCTTAAATGTGTTCTCTAGAAACAGCTTTTGTGTCAGTACTGTAGTGACAGTGAGTCTGTGTTTTTTATTTTTCTATTTATACATCATATGAAATCTAAATAAATTATTTTTCCATTGATGAATGGTTTGTCTGAGATACAACTATTTGAAAATCTGGAATATGAGAGAGCAAAACAATCTTAATATTGAGAAAATCATCTTTAAAGTTGTTCAAATGAAGTTCTTAGCAATGCATATTACTAATCAAAAATTGAGTTTTGATATATTTACGGAAGGAAATGTACAAAATATCTTCATGGAACATGATCTTTACTTAATATCCTGATGATTTTTGGCATAAAAGAACAATCAATAATTTTGATGACTCCAGGGTCACAAATATATTATATTGCATTATTTGTTATTTAAATACTATTTAAAACAGAATTTATATCAATAAGAAGTGTGAATAAATATAAATAGAATATTCAATAAATACTTAATAAGAATAAACAGTATTTTTTCTTTAATTTTTAATTTTTATAATTCCAATATTCTTTTGTATTTTTAATTTTTTTTGTGTGTTTTTTTTGTGATTTTCTTTGTGATTTTATGTGTTTGTTTGTTTTTTTTTTTTTTTTTTTATTGTTAATTTATCAATTTAGCTTTATTTTTATTTAATTTTATTTTTAGTAATTTTAGTACCAAACCTTTATATGTTATTGTTGTTGTTTTTATGTTGAACACAGTTTGTGTCAAAATGAATAAAAAGGACCATAAATGTATCCTAGCAAGCCATAATGGGCTTTATTTCGAGTCTTATGAAGTAATATGTTTTGATATGATTTTATTGTATTTTTGCAGGTTTATGATCTACTTTAAAGGAGCTTTTTGGAGCTTGTCTGCTGTTGCATTAAGGAAATAAACTGCTTGGCATTTTGTGTGCTACAAATGAAAATAACTTTGGATTTTCCCTGGCTGCATTTGAACTGTGTCCCAGATGAGCGAAATGAGCAAATAATGACAGACTTTTCATTTCTGACAGACTTATTCCTTGAACTTGTTAACGGAGATGTCATCTGGTGATGAAATGCATCTGTACTGGTTTGTTTATATGTGTTAAGCGGATCTGTGTGTGTGTTTGTGTGCAGAATTCATCCATCACTCTTTGCCATCAGGGCAAAATAAAGGCAGTTTTATGTTTAACAGCAACCTAAAGCTTGTTTGTCATCTTCCTGTTACTCTGGCGGTGAATGAGCAGAGAATAAAGTACAGAAGTGGCTTTCTCCAGAGACTAATGGGTAAAGAAAATGATGCAGTGTGATTAAAACACCTAGATGTTGTGTTTGACGGGTCATCGTGCTCTCACACAACCAAAGAACAGCTCAATCATGCTTTTTTTTTTTTTTATGTTCAGTAGAAGATGACAAATGATGCATCAGTACTATTTTGGAGAATTTGCATTTTATAAATGCCCTGATGGATGAGACTGTCCATTATGTCTCATGCTTGTCGAGACTGCTGATGTTTTGAATGCCATCTTTGTGGACGTTTCACTTTGGCTGTGAGATATGGATGCAACAGACATCAGCCAATCACCTCTCAGGATTTCTAGCACAGCTTTATCATTACCAGAATTTGGGAAAAAATGGTTTGTGCAACGTAGCAACCATCATGAACACCCTAGCAACATCAAAACACCTAGTGGAATGCTGTTTGTTATTTTACAAAGTTTTGAATTAGCTTTTATTTTAATATTTTCAATTTCCATTTTAATCTCCGTGTTTTAGTACATTTAGCTTCCATTTATTATTTTAGTTTTTGTAAATAAATGTAAAAAAAAAAATTCTAATTTTATTTATGTTTTATAAGTGTTATGCTTTTCAATTAATATATTTAGTTTAATTTCTCTAAATATTTTAATATTAAATATTTTAATAATTAATATGAATTAATTAATCAATTATTAGATATAAATAATATTTAATAATAATATTTATGAATTACTATATTTAGTTTTGGCTTTAGTTAACAATAAATTAAATTGTTAACTTAAACTTATAGTGCTCGTGTTCTTGTAATTATTATTATTATTATTATTATTTATTTATTTTTGCAAATTGCAGTCAATTTGATTCAAATCACTTTCTGAAACCCAGATCTTCTAGATATTTTCTTACGAGCTACACAAGTTATGACTATTTTTCACAAAATGCATGCAACAATGTTGCATGTCTATTTCAAGTCCTGAGTCATTTCTATATTTATCTATAGAATTAACGTCATTCTCATGAGCTAAATATTTTCTTACATTTCAATTATTATTTTTTTTTTTTTTTGCAAAAACCATCAAATGAGAATATAACGCACGAGTCATTTGAACTGCTCTCAGGATACTCTTATGGTAGTTTTGTGAGGTTCACCACACATTAATTCAGTTCCTCTCTCTCCACACCGAGGGATAACATCTGTTAATAGCGGACAGGGTTATAATTAGGATTGTGCTGATCGCAGCCATTAAGTGTCTTTAATTATTTAATTGACTGTTATTTATGTCTGGCTCATCCAGCACACACACACACACACTCACACACACACATGCACACACACACACACACACACACTGATGGACCTGATCATGCGGCTTTCCCTGATCTCACAATCCTGAAATGCTGCACAGTTTGGCCTCAAAAGATTTCTGCTGTTTTCAATCATTTTAATCTATTACCGGATTATTTTTATGGGTTGACTTCACAAAGAAAGTCATAGTTTCCTCCCAAATACTTTTATATTGAAAAAAGAAAGCTAAAAATGCTATATATATTTTTTTTCATATTTTATATTCATTTAATAAAAATAAATGAAAAGTAGTATTATTAGTAGTAGTAGAAGTAGTAGTTTTTATTAAATTGTGTATATAATAAAATGTATATATAAAATATATAATAAATAAATTAAATGTATAACATAAAAAATTATCTAGAATTATTTATTATTAATACTATATTAATTCTATGTTATACATTTAATTTATTTATTATATATTTTATATATACATTTTATAATATATTAAAACATTGATTATGCATTTCAGTAATTTATATTTAAAATTAAATTAGTGAAATATATTACTTCTTACTTTTTGCTTTTTAAAATTTGCATTACAGTACATCATTTTTTATATATAATTAATTGACTTTTCATCTGAGTGTGGGATGAAGTATGACCTGTGAATGTCTTGAGCTTCACTCTATGAGTTTATTGATGATAAAAGGTAATAGTGTGATAATGTTCTCACGGTCGTATATTGCTCCTGGGCGGCAGATTTCTGTCCAATAATAACCGTCTCACACAATCATCTGACTGACACTGCTCCTGCTGCGGTTGCCAGATCGAGTCATAAAAAATACATTTCAAGGTCGAGTAATAATTTCAGTGAATCTAAGTCTCAGTGCCTTCTCCAACAGAGCTTTAGGGAAACTCACTGGAATATAAAATCATATAGAGTACTTTTATCATACATCTGTGCTATTTTTGTTTCTTTTTTGGACTCACCATTTGGGTCACCATTTGCTTTCACTATATGAAAATTATTAGCATGAACAGTTTGCTAAATTTCTCTAAAACATATTTAACTGATTCATATTTAAGCCCAATATTTAACTCCAAAATCAAAAGGAAAAAAAAAGGAAATAAATAAATAAATAACACATATACTTAAAATATATATTATAT
Source organism: Carassius auratus (assembly GCF_003368295.1). Taxonomy (NCBI): domain Eukaryota; kingdom Metazoa; phylum Chordata; class Actinopteri; order Cypriniformes; family Cyprinidae; genus Carassius; species Carassius auratus. Next base: position 1,139,789 of record NC_039301.1, on the reverse strand, counting down.
TTTGTATAAATAAGGGACACTTAAGATTTTTCAAATTATTTTCTAATCATTGCCCCAATAAATAAATACACTAAAAATTAAAATAATGATATTTTAAAAGTATTTATAGATTGTTTTATATAGATTGTAGTGATTTTCATTTTAATGACCATTTACAGAAATAAATGCAGATCATGAAAATAATGTCACAAAACAAAAATAAATAATAATAATAATAATACTTTGAGGTCCTTAAACTAACTAGAAAAAGGTAAAAAAAAATAATAATAATAATAATAATAATAATAATAATATAATTTATTTTATATATATATAAAAAAAAAAATATATATATATATATATATATATATATATATATATATATATATATATATATATATATTTAATTAATTTTTTTTTTTAAACATAAAATAAATTAGAAGTTATATTCCCACATTTTTCCCAATACATATTTTTGTGTTTTAGATAAAAATAAAGAAACACATTTTCAGTTTGAGTTTTAGAGTGAGGTTTGAGCTGTATGAATGAATGCTCTTATTTGCTGCATTTATTTGCTCTTTTGACAGCTTTTGTCCTGAGATTGTCCCTGATCTGTAGTTCTTTTCTTATTGATAGGCGAATATTTTTGCACTTCTCTATAAATATATTTATAAATATGTCATAAATATATGTTATAAAGTGTTCCTGTGGCTCAAGTGGTAGAGTATTGTGCTAGCAGCGTAAGGTCGTGGGTTCGATTCCCATGGAGCCTGGATGCACTGTAAGTTGCTTTGGATAAAAGCGTCTGCTAAATGCAAAAATTCAATAAATGGCGCCAAAATTTGAAGGGCGTCCTTGAGGTTTTCCAGCATGACTGACATTTTATTTCAGTGGTTTAGCTTTTGAGAGGCACAATTATTTTTATCCTCCTGCTGTCTAAATGTGCAGCTCTCCTGCTTTCATGCATTCATGGAAATATAGACACACGCATGCAAGAAAGATCTCATAAAGTACTCACTGGAAAACAGGATTGTGATTGGTCAGTTGTGCCATTCTGCAGTGAAATGTCTTTTGTGTAATAAACACCAGAGCAGCGTTGCAGCATATTATAACATGCATCATCCTCTCAGATATCAGTGTGGTAGTTTGATGTGGTCCTGCTGCATTGGATGGAGCTCTGACAAATATCATGTTACCAAATAAATGAAAAGTGACGGACGTGCGCCGCCGTTGTGTTATGGATCGGCTGTAACTGGCTCTTATTAATTATGCTTGTATGTTTATTGGCAGCAGTCCAACCATGAGTACAAGTACAAACAGTCAATTACAGTCATACAGAGACTGATCACAGTTGTGTGTGTTTATCTGGTAAACATGAATGATATCTGTACCAACATTTATCTTTCACGTGCCCTTTCAAGGCAATTAAAAGCCTCAGCGCTGTCTAATGCTCATGCAAACACACCGATGTGCTGCGCTGGCTGCTGGATGGACCATTAAATCAGATCATACATTTACATTATTTTAGCTGTGACATGTCCTGTTTTGACAATCAGAGCATTTCCAGATTATATATATTTTTTATAAAATTTAATTTTTAATATTTTAATATTTTAAAATTAATTTAATATATATTTTAATTTAATTTTATATTTATATATTAATTTAATTTAATTTAATTTAATTTAATTTAATTTAATTTAATTTAATTTAAATTTATTCATTACAGTAATGTGAACTGGAGGGGAAAATGTACTAAAATAAAAAAAAAAAAAATCAAATTACTTTTATTAATACATGTTCCTGGTTTTATTGTGAACCAATAATTGTCACATGTTATTTCTAGAAATGTTTTGTGTTTATAATCTTTCGTCCATATTAAGTTGCTTTATATTTGGGGGGTGGTGGGGGGTGTAAACATGGTCTCATAAAAATATTTGCAGGAGTCTCATTTTTCATGATGTCTTATTCAGATTTGAAATAGAAACTCATGAGACATGTGTCTTTCAACGCATTAATTTTCTAGATTGCTCCAGGACTCATTTCATGTATTTCTACATCAAAAAAAAATATATTTAAGTGTGTTAAAAAAAAATTCAAGGCACTTCAGTGTCTATAACTTTTAATATGTTTGAGCAATGTCAAATCTGGTTGATAAAAAGCCCAAAGGGTCTTCTTTCCAAAGAAACCAAAATTATGTTTGTAACACACTGAAGTAGGAAACTGTTACAATTATAAATTGGGTAGAGTTTGGTAGTCCCATAATGGGGGGTTAAATAACTTTCATTTTAGGATGACGACAGTCTGCCACAGCTAACTGGAAACTGTAGTGTGAAACATAATATTTAAATGTATTTCAAAAGGTTTTGCTTTGTGTTTAGCTGTCAGAGAATTTAAGAAAGTCTTTATTTTTGGGATGAATTATGACCTGGACTTGTTCTGTCGCTGTCCGTGGTGCTGAATCAACAGATTTCACATCCGAGTGTCTCCATCCTGCTTTCCTCAGCAGCCCCAGATTTCATCATATGTTTTTGATTTATGTCATCATCTTGTGCACCACAGACTCCCATGTCTTGATAAAAACAGTCACGTGTTAAGCTACAAGCAGCTCTACACCGAAATCACCCTTTTCTCTCTGTGATCTCCAGCTGTTGTCTTTGTCGTATCCTTGCAGCCTGTCATCAGCGTTAACCTGGTTTATAAAAAGCTCTTGTGTTTCCACACCTCTCTCTAAGCTCAACAACTTCTCTCTGTGCTAAAGTGGCTGATTTGACAGAGGCAGTGGTTCACCATTGAGGATAATTATAAAATAATATTGTGTCATCCTTTTACACCAAAAATTTAAATCTGTCAAAAAATATATACTTTATAATATGATATATATTTTATGATATATTATGATATATATATAATATATAATTATGTATATATGTATATATATATATCATAATATATAAATTATAATTTATATATATATATATATATATATATATATATATATATATATATATATATATATATATATATATATATATATTTTTTTTTTTTTTTTTTTTTTTTTTTTTTAAGAAGTCTATTCTGCTCTCCAAGGGTGCATTTATATTAATTAAAATACAGTAAAAATTGTAAAATTGTGAAATATTATTACAATTTAAAATAACGGTTTTAATGCAAATATATTTTAAAATGTAATTTATTTCTGTGATGTACAGCTGTATTTTCAGCATCATTACTCCAGTCGTCAGTGTCACATGATCCTTCAGAAATCAAACTCATAAAAAAAAAAAAAAAATGTGTGCATAGAGCTGAAAGACTGTATTCACCAAACACTCAACAAAACGAGCCGAACGCTGTGCACTGATGCATAATGGAGACACATGCATTAATCGGCGTGGGCCGCGCTGGAGAACTCTTTCCTGTCAGGTGTTTCTCTAGAGGCCTACAGACCGATGCCGATTCACCTCGATGTGTTGCTGATTGGTTAAGAGCTCTCAGGTCCCCCTCCAAAGTGCATTTACCAGCTTTCAAGTCATCATGAATCACATCTGATGATTAATCACGACTTCAGGCTTTTAAGCCGGAGAGAAAGCATCACTAACGGCCTGTCCTCATGCGGTCTCGTCTAAAGTGTCCTAAAATCACCTTGAGCGTCGGCGGATTAAAAGTGCACATTAATGAAGCTCGTTTTACTGCATTTTAGTTGTGTTTGCCTTTAGTTTATTCAGTCAAACATCTGAACGCAGTGCACCTAGTGATGCAATCAGACCTGAACAGTAAGTATTAAAGTATTAAACACAAACAGAATCATAGAGTCCTATAATTAAAATTGAATTTTATTGGATAAAGTGGAATGTCAATTTTTTTGGGGCGAATTTTGAATGAATAAAGCAAAAGTTGGGATGAACAATGAATCACAAATTATCATTAGATACACACAGAAACTCGAAGGGTCTTCACAAAAACCTGTCAAAATAAAAGTTTGATGGAAGAAATTAAAGAAATATATCACTACTGTACAGTAAAATGTGCTTCATAATTATTAATATTATTATTATTTATCGAAAATTATTTATAATACATTTTATTCAATGTATTAAATTAAACTTCTGAGTGTAAAATGTAGAAAATGTAGAATTGTTCAATTTCAATTGATTACATTTTAAAAGCTTACTTAAAATTGTAATGTTTTATGCCTTCATTTGATTACCACAAGCTTTTGAAAAAAATCCAGAAACAATAAAAAAAATATATATATATTTATTTATATATATGTTTATATATATATATATATATATATATATATATATATATATATATATATATATATATATATATATATATAAATGTATTTGTTTTATTAAGTTTTATTAAATGCCTTTTTTAAACTAAACTAATAAAACATCAAATTTCAAATTTTTAATAAATAATATGAATAAATAAATGTAAATAAATATTTTTTCAATACATTTTATAAGTTTCTTGATTTCTATTAATTACACGTGATTTTGAATCACTATTATTAAATTTAACCATTTAAAAAAAGGAAATTAAAATGTAAGAAACGGAATGGGGGGGGGGTAATAAAATATATATATTTTTTTTAAAGACCATATTAAAAATGTATTTTTTGTTCAACTTTTTGTATCTTAGATTTTTAAATTAAAATCTTACAAATATATTTATTCAATTAATTTTATATGGTTTTTAATTACTATGCCATAATGTATCCATAAATAAAAATAATTATAAATAAATAAATAAACAGAATCAGAAAATTTAAATGGAGAGGGAACATTTTTTAACAGAATTTGAGAGGCAATAAACTGATTTCATAGGGCCACTTCTGTAACAGCGGCAGACGTGTGTAAAGTCTGTGTGAGTGAATGATGCAAGATTCTGGCACACTTCAAATTCTCCTGGAAATCCTCCAGCTAGGTTTCACTCTTTCTCTGCGTCTCTGAATGTGACACGGCGGCGTTCGCTAGCGGCCGGCTGTGGATAGTCTGCGCAGCAGATGGCGGGTTCACACTGACCGGTAAACAGATGCTTAGGGACCTGTTGAGATCCAAATGTTGTGGAAATGGAAGAAGAGGGCATGAGCGCGGCCCGTTTCAGTCGAACACGGTCAAAGAAGCGACTAATCCTTACAGACACTCACTGCCTGTTCTCCAGCGCGTCCTTGGCCTCCCTCCGAAAGCCTTTGCTGCTCAGAATAGACTCGGATGTCAATTTTTTTATGTGTTTGACAAACATTTCTATTTAAGCACCATCAATTAATATGATGGAATGACTCTGGCCTTTTTTGCATTATTCTATACTTTAAAACATGACAATGTTTCGTTTTCAGTTAAAAACAGGATAATCTCTCAGTTTAGTGTTTCTATAATAACGATACGCTTGCATGGATGCATCATGAATCAGTGGATTGAGTGTTTTCTGCCCTCACTGTCACACTTTTCCTGACACTGAATATGAATTGCTCTATTTCCAGAGTCACTGAGAGACCCTCAGAGACGGGTGATATAGCCAAAAATAATATCTCAGTATTTTCAGCTTTTTGTGAGTGTATTCTGCTCTGAAGGAGCAATCATTTCAATCAAACAGTCAGTTCTCCATGTAGATTGAGTTAAACATGACAGTCAAAAACTGACCTTGTTTGTCTTTATTGTGTTTTGTGAAACGTAGTCATTTGCTCTGCCTTTAAAGGAGCTTTCTTATTTCCTCTGGAATTAATGTTAATGCATGTTTATATACAGAGCTCCTGAGATATAAAAACAAACCAAAAGCAATAAAATGCTTTTTATTCTAGTAGTCAGAAGTTTGGATGCATTCTTTATATTTATTCATATTTTCTTCAATACATATTTTCAAAAAAAAAAAAAAATATATATATATATATATATATATATATATATATATATATATATTTTTTTTTTTTTTTTTAAAACAACTTTCCAAATTATGTACCAAAATTCATAAATTGCCAGAATAAAACTAATTTCAAGCATTTAAGCTAAAGCCTATTTAAAATAAAATGCAGCAATAAATAGGGTCACCCTTTATTTTAGGGTCCAATTTTTACTATTAACTAACCATTAACTATGACTTTTGCCATAATTAACCCCTTATTTGCTGCTTATTAATAGTTAATAAGGTAGTTGTTAAGTTTAGGGAATTGGGTAGGATTATGGATGTCATGCATTATATGTACTTTATAAGCACTAATAAACAGCCAATATGTTAATAATAGATATGCTAATAAGCAAGTAGTTATTAGTGAGAATTGGACCCTATACTAAAGTGTTACAATAATAAAATTGTATTTCAATAATAATAATAGAAATGAACTAAAGCAACACATGCCTTTTTTGTCAGTCGAACCCCTTTTAGGTAAAATATTTTCCCTGAAATTTGAATTTAATATTTTAGTGATTTCTCTGATTTTGGTAAATGGTATATATATATATATAAGATTTAAATTAGTAAATAAATATGTGTTGTTCCAGTGTATCCAATAAAGGAAAAAATATATTATTATTATTTTTATTGTGTGTGCTTGAGTGTGTGTGTGTGTGTGTGTGTGTGTGTGTGTGCGTGCATGTGTGTGTGTGTGTGTGTCAGAGATGTATAGTAACGAAGTAGAACTACTTCACTACTGTACTTAAGTACTAAAAGGCGGTATCTGTACTTTACTAGAGTATTATTTTTTTCTCCTACTTCCACTTTTACTTCGGTACATATTTTCGCTGAGTTTAATACTTTTACTCCGATATTTTTTTAATGTGCTGCATCGTTACTCGTTACAATTATAATAATGTTACGAATCATTCCATTACAAACCACTGCCAGAACTGTAGATGGCAGATTTGATGAAGCTGGCACATCATTGAGCGAATCAAGCGAGACTGCGCGTGCTGACTGAACTGCTGTGAAGAGAGAGATGAACACCGAGCCGAGCAAGGATAATGACTCGTTCACGAGTCAAGAACCGGTTGCATCGGTTTTCGGATGACCAGTAACGTTAGTTCTTTCTGACAGTTCGATTCAATAAACCAGTTGAAGAAAACAGTTCACCGATTCTTTTGCGCTCGATGCAATGGCGTCATTGGCGTTGACTGCACCATGGGCTCATAACATTAACACAGAATCAGTTCAGAATCAATCACCAAAAGAATCAGTTCGGTTCCAGACGCTCTGTGCGTCGGTTTGCTTCACGCTGAATCACACATGCGCAGTATCATCAGCTCCTCGGTTCACGAATCGGACGCGTCTGACAGAAACGGTTCTTGACTCGTGAACGAGTCATTATCTGGCTCGGCTCGGTGTTCATCTTCAGTTCTCTCTTCACATCAGTTCAGTCAGTGTACTGTTTGAGTAAATGAATTACTCCGGGATATTGGTTTGTTTGAACTCAGAGGGAGTGTCAGACACATTAAACAAGTTAACAGCTTAATTCATCTGTGGATTAATGCGTATTGAAGACGCGAACTGTTTAAAACGATTCAGTTCGATTTGGTGGACTGTTTCAAAAAGATCCGGTTACATCGAATGATTCGTTCGCGAACCTGATATCACAAACTGCTTTGTTTTTAACTGTCTTACAACAGACAGGGAAGAGAAGACAATGCTGAATAAAGTCGTAGTTTTTGCTATTTTTGGACCAAAATGTATTTTCGATGCTTCAAAAAATTCTAAATGACCCTCTGATGTCTTACGGGTTTGAAACAACATGAGGGTAAGTTATTAATGACATCATTTTGCAAATTGGGCTAACTAACCCTAGTAACCGTTTTTTGTTTACAAGAAGTTACAGTCAAAGGAATTGTGGTTGTCCTTTAGGTTAATCATTTGAAATAGTTAAAACAATATGTTCAAACTTTTGACTACTTACTTTAATAGCTACATAACACAATACTTCTACTTTTACTTTCAGTACTTGAGTAGTAAATTTTAAAATAGACTACTTGCAATACTTAAGTACAAAAAATGTTGAATACTTTAGTACTTCTACTTAAGTGTGGTGCTTAAAGAGCACTTCTACTTCTACTCAAGTCACTTTTTTGATAGAGCACTTGTACTTTTACTCAAGTATGGTTCTCTAGTACTTTATACATCTCTGGTGACCCTGGAGTCATCAAAATTATTGATTGTTCTTTTATGACAAAAATCATCAGGATATTAAGTAAAGATCATGTTCCATGAAGATATTTTGTACATTTCCTACCATAAATATATCAAAACTCAATTTTTTTGTAGCAATATGCATTGCTAAGAACTTAATTTGAACAACTTTAAAGATGATTTTCTCAATATTAAGATTGTTTTGCTCTCTCATATTCCAGATTTTCAAATAGTTGTATCTCAGACAAACCATTCATCAATGGAAAGCTAATTTATTTAGATTTCATATGATGTATAAATAGAAAAATAAAAAACACAGACTCACTGTCACTACAGTACTGACACAAAAGCTGTTTCTAGAGAACACATTTAAGACCAGTTCTGAAATAACACTTTATTTATTCATGACACTGAAAGACTGCATTCAAAATCTGGTAAGATGTTTACTACTAAGTATCTTCTGCTCACCAAAGCTGCTTTTATTTCACAAAAGTACAGTAATATTGTGAAAAAATATTCCCTTTCAAAATAACTGTTTTCTGTGTGAATCTGTGTTAAAGTGTAATTTATTTCTGTGATGCTCCGCTGTATTTCCAGCATCATTCCTCCAGTCTTCAGTGTCACGTGATCTTCAGAAATCAGAATAATGTGATGATTTACTGCTCAAGAAACATTTCTGATTATTAGCAATGTTGATGCACAATATTTGTATGGAAATTGCGATGCATTTTTTTTATATAATGAAAAACTTATTTCTTTTTTTTTGTGTGTGTGCATTTTTTTTATTTTTTATTGTGCATTTAAAAAACAAAACAATTGCAATTAAATTACTTCCTAAAACCATGCAGCCCTGTTTGTCTATGAAGAAACTGAATGGGATTTTCAGCTCTGAAACAGACTGATTTGCTGAATTGGAAACAAGAGAGAACTAATGAATCATTTACAAGGGTACTTGAAGGTTAGAGCACTTAGAAGGCAGCTACCTATGTAGGCAGCAGACAGCAGGGCAGATAAAAAGATGCATGAGCAGAGAGAAAGAGCTGCTGGCGTGCAGAGGACCTGAAGGAGACACACACTCCCAGTCCTCCGCTAAAGCTGGACACGCTTGTGATCGTCTGTCAGCGGTGGGGAACACACGGCCGAGCAGCGCGTCTCAAATTCAATCAGAGGCTCTTCCTGGGACTCTAATGTGATTTAGAGACTAATGGAGCGGTTCAGTGTTGGGGGTGACCCGTCGGGTGGGGGGTGACGTCTCTGAAAGCCTCTGATTAGGAGCGAATGGGTGTTAATAGAGTCTCGCTGGTGTTTGGGAACTGAAGGGGTTTAGAAAGGAAGGTCTAATAACCCAGCAGTGACGGGAGAGAGCAAACGAATGAGAGACACTTCACAGAATAAATAATCCAGGCTAACTGAGTAGCATTAGCTCTCCTTCACTTCTGCTAGTGACGTTTGTCTTCTGGTGAGCTGATAGTGTCGAATAGATCCTTCATGTGTGCTGATGAAGGACTCGAGCTGATGATGTGACAGACGCAGATGACCACACAACAGGTCACCACTCACCTGTCAATCAAAGACACCTGTCTGTCTCTGACACATAATTACAGATTCTAAGGCAGCAGCACTTGTATACTTCAAGAAGAAGCCCTTCCCAGAATGCACTTCACTGTGTAGGGTGCTGATGGAAGTTCAGGCCAAATGCCTCTGTAACAAATCACAGCTCTGTTTCTGTGTGCTTGTGATTTTGATCAGTGTGAAATGTTATGAGAAGGAAAATAATGATCGATCACTAAAGCCCACGGTTACTGGAAACCTACGTGATCAGATTTGTCCATGCTGTGCTCGGAAGAAGCTTTTAGGTTCGAGAGGGAATTGTGGGCAAAACAATATCTGATGCTAATCTCCTTTTCTCTTTGACAGTAGAGAAAATCTTATTTATTTATTTATTTTACAAAATTGCAATCAAACCAAGGCATTATTATAATAATATAATATAAATCCACAATATTTAAAATATAATTTATTATTAAACATTATTAATAATATATAAAATTATATTTTTGAATTATATATATATATATATATATATATATATATATATATATATATATTATAATATATTTTTGCTTTTTATTAGTGTTTTATAATTACATTTAAATATTTGTATATCATTAATAATGTTTAAAAATACAAAAAAACATTTTAAATATTATACTTGTATGCAATATTATTATGTTTGTATCACACACACACACACACACACACATACATACATATATACACACACACACAAAATGTATTATTATTCAATTTATTATTATAATTTCTAATATATTTTATAGATTCTTAATATATTTTATTTGATATTTTATACTAATATCTATAATATATCTTTTTAGATTTTTCCTCAATTGTTGAAAATACACACCTGAGATTTATTAGCCATTCCACTTAAGCTTTAACAGTTGTTCACCATCAGTTATTCCTCACATAATTAAACTCATCATTATAATTTCAGCGAGCCCCATCTCAACCTTTTTGCCTTTCTTACAGAAAGCCGTTTGTGTTAGATGCCAAATTGTTTTTGGCAATGCACTTGAAGTTCCTCAGTGGCCAAATGTGTGTAGAGCGAGCAGAGATGTATAGTAACGAAGTAGAACTACTTCACTACTGTACTTAAGTACTAAAAGGCGGTATCTGTACTTTACTAGAGTATTATTTTTTTCTCCTACTTCCACTTTTACTTCGGTACATATTTTCGCTGAGTTTAATACTTTTACTCCGATATTTTTTTAATGTGCTGCATCGTTACTCGTTACAATTATAATAATGTTACGAATCATTCCATTACAAACCACTGCCAGAACTGTAGATGGCAGATTTGATGAAGCTGGCACATCATTGAGCGAATCAAGCGAGACTGCGCGTGCTGACTGAACTGCTGTGAAGAGAGAGATGAACACCGAGCCGAGCAAGGATAATGACTCGTTCACGAGTCAAGAACCGGTTGCATCGGTTTTCGGATGACCAGTAACGTTAGTTCTTTCTGACAGTTCGATTCAATAAACCAGTTGAAGAAAACAGTTCACCGATTCTTTTGCGCTCGATGCAATGGCGTCATTGGCGTTGACTGCACCATGGGCTCATAACATTAACACAGAATCAGTTCAGAATCAATCACCAAAAGAATCAGTTCGGTTCCAGACGCTCTGTGCGTCGGTTTGCTTCACGCTGAATCACACATGCGCAGTATCATCAGCTCCTCGGTTCACGAATCGGACGCGTCTGACAGAAACGGTTCTTGACTCGTGAACGAGTCATTATCTGGCTCGGCTCGGTGTTCATCTTCAGTTCTCTCTTCACATCAGTTCAGTCAGTGTACTGTTTGAGTAAATGAATTACTCCGGGATATTGGTTTGTTTGAACTCAGAGGGAGTGTCAGACACATTAAACAAGTTAACAGCTTAATTCATCTGTGGATTAATGCGTATTGAAGACGCGAACTGTTTAAAACGATTCAGTTCGATTTGGTGGACTGTTTCAAAAAGATCCGGTTACATCGAATGATTCGTTCGCGAACCTGATATCACAAACTGCTTTGTTTTTAACTGTCTTACAACAGACAGGGAAGAGAAGACAATGCTGAATAAAGTCGTAGTTTTTGCTATTTTTGGACCAAAATGTATTTTCGATGCTTCAAAAAATTCTAAATGACCCTCTGATGTCTTACGGGTTTGAAACAACATGAGGGTAAGTTATTAATGACATCATTTTGCAAATTGGGCTAACTAACCCTAGTAACCGTTTTTTGTTTACAAGAAGTTACAGTCAAAGGAATTGTGGTTGTCCTTTAGGTTAATCATTTGAAATAGTTAAAACAATATGTTCAAACTTTTGACTACTTTCTTTAATAGCTACATAACACAATACTTCTACTTTTACTTTCAGTACTTGAGTAGTAAATTTTAAAATAGACTACTTGCAATACTTAAGTACAAAAAATGTTGAATACTTTAGTACTTCTACTTAAGTGTGGTGCTTAAAGAGCACTTCTACTTCTACTCAAGTCACTTTTTTGATAGAGCACTTGTACTTTTACTCAAGTATGGTTCTCTAGTACTTTATACATCTCTGGTGTGTGTGTGTGTGGCTTTCGCACTAGAATCAGACGTCCATATGAGAAAGTGTTATATAATCATCACACATGCTCATATTCTGTTTCTCCTCACATATTTCAGGATGCTCTCAGTCACACTGTCTGTGGTTATCTATGGGATCCATGTGTCCCTGTGTTTTCTCTCTCTCTCTCTGTCTCTCTCTCTGTCTCTCTCTCTCTCTCTCTCTCTCTCTCTCTCTCTCTGTCTCTCTCTCTCTCTCTCTCTCTCTCTGTCTCTCTCTCTCTCTCTCTCTCTCTCTCTCTCTGTCTCTCTGTCTCTCTCTCTCTCTCTCTCTCTCTCTCTCTGTCCGGTGTGGTTTTAGTGGTGAGTGTGTTGATCTGATGACAGTCCTTCATCATCTCTGACTCTGACAGAAGAGAGCTGGACAGAGAAGTGTTCTGTCAGTATTCATCAGAGATGTATAAAGTACTAGAGAACCATACTTGAGTAAAAGTACAAGTGCTCTATCAAAAAAGTGACTTGAGTAGAAGTAGAAGTGCTCTTTAAGCACCACACTTAAGTAGAAGTACTAAAGTATTCAACATTTTTTGTACTTAAGTATTGCAAGTAGTCTATTTTAAAATTTACTACTCAAGTACTGAAAGTAAAAGTAGAAGTATTGTGTTATGTAGCTATTAAAGAAAGTAGTCAAAAGTTTGAACATATTGTTTTAACTATTTCAAATGATTAACCTAAAGGACAACCACAATTCCTTTGACTGTAACTTCTTGTAAACAAAAAACGGTTACTAGGGTTAGTTAGCCCAATTTGCAAAATGATGTCATTAATAACTTACCCTCATGTTGTTTCAAACCCGTAAGACATCAGAGGGTCATTTAGAATTTTTTGAAGCATCGAAAATACATTTTGGTCCAAAAATAGCAAAAACTACGACTTTATTCAGCATTGTCTTCTCTTCCCTGTCTGTTGTAAGACAGTTAAAAACAAAGCAGTTTGTGATATCAGGTTCGCGAACGAATCATTCGATGTAACCGGATCTTTTTGAAACAGTCCACCAAATCGAACTGAATCGTTTTAAACAGTTCGCGTCTTCAATACGCATTAATCCACAGATGAATTAAGCTGTTAACTTGTTTAATGTGTCTGACACTCCCTCTGAGTTCAAACAAACCAATATCCCGGAGTAATTCATTTACTCAAACAGTACACTGACTGAACTGATGTGAAGAGAGAACTGAAGATGAACACCGAGCCGAGCCAGATAATGACTCGTTCACGAGTCAAGAACCGTTTCTGTCAGACGCGTCCGATTCGTGAACCGAGGAGCTGATGATACTGCGCATGTGTGATTCAGCGTGAAGCAAACCGACGCACAGAGCGTCTGGAACCGAACTGATTCTTTTGGTGATTGATTCTGAACTGATTCTGTGTTAATGTTATGAGCCCATGGTGCAGTCAACGCCAATGACGCCATTGCATCGAGCGCAAAAGAATCGGTGAACTGTTTTCTTCAACTGGTTTATTGAATCGAACTGTCAGAAAGAACTAACGTTACTGGTCATCCGAAAACCGATGCAACCGGTTCTTGACTCGTGAACGAGTCATTATCTGGCTCGGCTCGGTGTTCATCTCTCTCTTCACAGCAGTTCAGTCAGCACGCGCAGTCTCGCTTGATTCGCTCAATGATGTGCCAGCTTCATCAAATCTGCCATCTACAGTTCTGGCAGTGGTTTGTAATGGAATGATTCGTAACATTATTATAATTGTAACGAGTAACGATGCAGCACATTAAAAAAATATCGGAGTAAAAGTATTAAACTCAGCGAAAATATGTACCGAAGTAAAAGTGGAAGTAGGAGAAAAAAATAATACTCTAGTAAAGTACAGATACCGCCTTTTAGTACTTAAGTACAGTAGTGAAGTAGTTCTACTTCGTTACTATACATCTCTGGTATTCATTCACTCACATTTACTCACAAACTCCAGCAGTTCAGCACTAATGCTAAGCTAGTCCTGGAAAGATATTTACAGTCTGAAGCTATTTGCGGCGAATATGTGGAGGGTTTATTTATCTTGTAGCTTGCTGTCAAGGGATGATGGTGATTATCAGTGGTTACTAGGGGTGTAACGGTTCACAAAATTCACGGTTCGGTTCGATACGATACACTGATGTCACGGTTCGGTTCGGTTCGGTTCGGTACGTTTTAGATACAGCAAAATGTAAAAACATCTCAACTTTTCAGAATGCTGCAAGCGCACCGCGGGTCATGTGACAAGAACTAACCAATCAGCTTCATCCTTTCCCGTAACAACGTTGAGAGCTCAGCCAAGATGAAGGATCAGCTGATCATAGTTGTATATGGATTGCAATTTTGAAATAAATTTAGTAGCAGAGCTACTGCAAGCGATTTTTAGAGCTTGCAAATCCATTTATCATTCGCTGAAATTTCCGCGTCTCATGGAGAGAGCACGTCATTGTTGCTTAGCAAAGACAGACGCCTCATGAGCGCTTCTGCCCGAGCGCTTTGGAAAGGAGGAGAAAGACGCGCTTAGCGTTTTCCACGCGTTTTTAGGCACGATATGTGAACGGCCCCTAAGGCGCTCGCTCACTCAGCACGCGCTGAAGGCTCGTTGCAAAATGTCTAATGCATTTAACAGACCAGAAATATAAGATCCTAAAATAACCAACAGGTCTGGTGTTTGGGTGCACTTTGGATTCCCTGTAAGCTATAATACCGGTGTCTAAATGCTGCAGGGATAGTTTGTTGCGTGCTTGTTTCTCATTTTTTTCGTCTTTTCCCAGATACTGACACAATAAGGTGATGTCAGCGTAAATGAGTTGACATGTTTCAAGTATTCCCGCTGGTGTTTTTTTTTTTTTTTTTTTTTTTTTTTATTCCCGCTGGTGTACCCTGTCATGTTGCAGATGCGACATACCGTTGTTTTTTTATCCACCACTCTCTTGCCATCACCATTATAGCTTAAAGGGAATCCAAAGTGCACCCAAACACCAGACCTGTTGGTTACTGGAGGATCTTCTTTTTTCTGGTATGTTAAACACATTGGCCATTTTGCAACAAGCCTTCAGCGCGTACTGAGTGAGCGAGCGCCTGACTGAGTAGTACCCTAACATAAACATATAAGTTGGTGTTTTTTTCTTCTTCGGGGGTGTCAGGGCCATTGCCTGTTACGTCGTTTGGGTTATTGGGCTACCTTGTTGAACGCATATCATTATATTTCTCTTTTTTTTTTTTTTTTTTAATATAATGAATTAGTCCAACGAACCGTTCGGTATACATAATGCGTACCGCGTACCGAACCGAAAGCGTCGTACCGAACGGTTCAATACGAATACGCGTATCGTTACACCCCTAGTGGTTACCTCTCCTGATATTAATATTTTTATTTATTTTATTTATTTTTTTGCTATAAATTAGGTTTCAAAAACATTATTGAGTGTACTATGATTTATGCACTATGAATTTTTTATTATTTGTGTGCCATTTATTTTAATAAGTAAATAGACCTCTGATTGTAAATACATATTTTTATATACATACCTTGTAAATATTTATATGATTTGATATATACTATAAAAAATAGTTCTTTAATGTTTTCAATTAGATTTTGTTTTTCCATTTCCTGCTTTATTGTTAATTTTAGTTAAAGTTTTACTCATTTTGTGTGTTTTTTCATAAGGTTTTTTTGTTTTTAAATGTCTTTATAGTTTTTTTTTATTATTATTATTATTTTATTTTTTTATTATTATTATTATTTTTTTTTTAATATTATTTCAAATATTATCAACATTTATTTCAATTAATATATATATATATATATATATATATATATATATATATATATATATATATATATATTTTTTTTTTTTTTTTTATTTTTTTTTTTTTTTTTTTTTGTGTGTGTGTGGTTTTAGTTTACATTAACTATAATAACCCTGACATACAGTTTTTATAATATTTTACAATATAGTATAAAAAATATTTTACATATTTTAAGCACACACATATCAGATGATATAATATCTTTTACATAATTTGAACACATTATTTGTAATGCTCAGAGGTCTGTATATATCTCCATTCCCAAATATACGCATCCCCATCATGTCCAGACGGCCTCCCTCTCCAGACGGACTCTTCTGTCTCATCACCATGGAGCTGTAACTGTGTGTAGTCATGGCCACAGTCTCCATCCGCAGATGACGCTGTTTGTCTTCATCCGGCCCTCATTAGTGTGTTTTGGGGACTTGTCTCGTCCGGCTCTCAGCCTTTTCTCATTTTCTCATGTGCAAGCTGTGGACAAACCTCATCTATGCCAGCGAGAAACCGGGTATCAGTGTAAATATATGTATATGGCCTTGGTTTAGTTCACTAAAGTGGTGTTTGCCTGTGCAAATGCTTTCCCATCATGCACTGTTCTGGTTAAGAGGCGAGTTTATTAGGTTTAGATTGAGGGTCATGGACTCGTCAGGGCTTGAAATGGGATTGGTTGATCAGAGACTCAGAAACTCAATGGAGCCTGTGCACAAAGCTCATTATGAGATGAAGATATCTACTGCCTCGTGTCTGTCCCTGATGTTTGAACTCTCGTCACCTTTGACCTTCGGTAAAAAAAATCTACTTTTTATTGATTTAGTCATTTTTCATGTATAGATTGTCAATACTTTAGTTTTAAAGCAGGAAGTGTCACTTTTGAAACTAGTGCAAAATCCTCTGGTCTCATAAGTGTTTTTATTATTATTATTATTATTATTTTTATTTATTTTTTGTACATGTATTCAGTCATATTCGCCAGATGATCATTGGTTGACAGGATACAATAATACAGTTGGCCACGGTTCAATATATACCTCGGTTTTTTGACCACAGTTTTCGGTTCGGTTCCAGTCTTGCATTTTTTACAATTTAAAGTGTGATTTAAAAAATTGCAACAAAAAAACTCTGTACACTAGAAAAAGACATGTCATTTCTTTTGAGAGAGGCGTTATTTTCCAAATTTTTACCCAAATGGATGGATTTGCCTATAAACACATGTAATGTCTGTTTCATTCATACTGGAAGCCAGAGGGCGCTCTCGCACAGAAACCCAACACATGCATCACAGAAATAATAGAACTGATGACACTCCAGGAAATCCCTTATATGGACAAAACATCCTGCTATCACTGTGACTGAATAAAAAGAGATAGAAACGTTTTGAATTATGAAACATGAAGACAATAAACATTCGACTTGGACAATATCTGTGTTCTTCAAGCAATCCTAGTTTTTTTTTTTCATAATATGTATATTTATAAACCATATCTAATCTCTTTTATTACAATATAGGATATATTTTCTACTTTGTTCTGTGATAAGAAACTTCAGATCACAAAAGGACGTTATTTCAAAACACTCGTCTGATGTCATGGAGTAAACAACCGAAAAAACACAATTCCTGAGCTCGTACTGAACCGTGGATGTCGTACAGAGCGGTTCGATATCATATTGAGAACTGTGACGTCTGTAGTAGACAGTGTAAATACTGCATTCGATCCAAACCCTTTAGTAAGGCACAGACAGACAGAGAGTTTGCTGAAGGACTGTCCGTCTGGCATGTGATAACTCTGAGACGTCCAGCCTCTCTCCACATCCCATACACCAGTGGTTCCCAAAGTATGGGTCGCGACCCCACGGTGGGTCGCGGGACCCCGGCGCAGGGGTCGCGAGATGATTTCGATATAGGCTTTATATATTTTTGTTTCAATTAATTTAACTCTTTCGCATCGCACGTACGATCACACCGGTGTGATCAGTCTAGGCTAGTCCCTGGAGTGTACGACCACACCGGTCAGTGCATGACGTGAAATTCAAATGTGCTCTCGCGAGTTGGCTGGCGCTGAGCCAGAGACAAGTGCGCTCAGAGCTGTCATCACAACTTTTCAGTGTTTTCAACCACATAATGTTTATTTTAGGTTTCAGACATATAAGTACTAGAAAAAACAATACATTTAGAGTTTGTAAAATACACACTGATGTCAAAGGAAGAGGCAATAATAATCTTTTTCATTATAATTAGACACATTTTATTCATATCAGATACACATTGTGTAAGTAACTTTAAAGTTTACTCCATTATTCTCCCAGTTCACCAGCCACTTACTTTTATGTATTTCGGGAGAAGTGGATGAATTCACGTGTTGTAAATCCAACAGATCTGATTCTCTGAACTGCGTCTGCGGCACAAACTAAGATGGCGGCGCCCATTGCGCATACAGCTCAACTAACGCGATCGTTATAAAGGTGTTTAAACAACAAAACACTTCCACTTGCATATATTTGACAATCGGAATATCAGCTTTGTCATGCCATATCTAACAAATTTGTTAATATTTTGAATAAAAAAGGAAAAATGACAAAAGCAGATCATTCATTCAGCTCTGTTGTTGCTGCGGTATGTCACGTGACAAGCAATGACGCGTCACCATGGAAAGCATAAAGTGACACATCTAGCGGATTAGCATGAGTGTGTGCGCGCGCACGGGTGTGAGCACGCGTGTGAGCAGCTCAGACGACTGGTTCCTGATGGCAGAATAATGAACGAGTTCAACCCAACATAGCTGCACAGTTACTTTCCAAAAGAGAAAAGGTGGATATCGAGCAGCTCATGCAGAATTGTAACACTGATTTTGCACGCAGAACAATAAAATATAACTTCGTGTGCTTTGAGACTGGGCATAAAATCGATTTGATGTACATTTCACGCGACGAGAGGTGTTTTTTTTTTTGGGGGGGGGGGGGTCGCGGGGCAGCAGCGCATTTATCATGGGGTCGCGGGCTAAAAAGTTTGGGAACCCCTGCCATACACAACCGTGACATTTAACCATCTGCCACGTCTCTGCCACTCAGGGAGAGCACTTCAGAGTCCCACAAAGCTAAATACCATCTCCTGACATCCGGCGGAGCCAAACCAGAGTCCTGCCACTTCATTAAAGTCAGATAAACCTCCCTTACTGGCCCCGTGATGCCCGGATACAGGAGGACCACATCTACAGCCCAACCCTTCAGTCTTCACCCCACACGACACAGAGAGAGACCGAGAGAGAGAGAGAGAGAGAGAGATATGTGTATAGTGAGGAGTATAAGAATTGTTTATTAGGAGAGAGAGAGAGAGAGAGAGAGAGAGAGATTTGAAACAAAGATACATTTGTATACACACACACACACAGACACACACACACATTATGGCTTTGCTAGGATACATTTATGGTTCTCTTTATTCATTTTGGCACTTGAAAACTTAAAAACTGTGTTCAACACACACACACACACACACACACACAGAGACACACACACAGACAGACACACACACACACACACACACAGAGACACACACACAGACAGACACACACACACACACAGACAGACACACACACACAGACACACACACACAGAGACACACACACAGACAGACACACACACACACACACACACAGAGACACACACACAGACAGACACACACACACACACAGACAGACACACACACACAGACACACACACACACAAACAGAGACACACACAGAGAGAGACACACACACACACGCACACACACAGACACACACACACAGACACACACACACACAAACAGAGACACACACAGAGAGAGACACACACACACACACACGCACACACACACAGAGACACACACACAGACACACACAGACACACACACACACAAACAGAGACACACACACAGAGAGAGAGACACACACACACACACACGCACACACACACAGAGACACACACACAGACACACACACACACAAACAGAGACACACACACAGAGAGAGAGACACACACACACACACACGCACACACACACGCACGCTCACACACACACACAGACAGACACAGACACACACAAACAGACAAACACACACACAGAGACACACACAGAGACACACACACACACACACACACAGACACACACACACACACACAGAGAGAGAGAGAGACACACACACACACAGAGAGAGACACCCACACAGACACACACACACACACACACAGAGACACACACACACACAGAGACACACACACAGAGAGAGACACACACACAGACACACACACACACACACACACACACACAGAGACACACACAGAGACACACACACACAGAGAGACACACACACAGACACACACACACAGAGACACACACACACACAGAGACACACACACACACAGAGACACACACACACAGACTGTGTTCAACATAAAAAAAACAATAACATATGCATGGTACTAAAATTACTAAAACTAAAATGAAAAGTGGTAGAGCATTGCGTTATCAAGGTTGTGGGTTCGATTCCCCGTGAACACGTGATGGCTAAACATTGTTAGCCATAATGCACTGCAAGTCGCTTTGGATCAAAGTGTCTGCTAAATGCATAAATTTAATATATATATATAAATTGTTTTTGTTTTTTATAAACTTCAGTGGGTCTGTGCTAGTGATACTGTAGACAGACTGTATCCAACTATAACTGAACCTGTTTAGAAGTGTGACTTTCTGCTATTAAACACACATCAGTGGCTTGCAGTTTTCAGATGGACTCTGTTACAGGTTTATCTCCCATGATCCTCTCTGAGAGTAATGGAGTTTCATCATAGTGGCTCTGAAGACTCTGTTCCTCAGGCCTCGGCTTCTGTTTCTGCACCAGTCTGATTGTGTTCAGGGTTTGCTCTTGGTCTTTCTCTGATAAATGTGTTTAGAGAGTTTCTTCATCTTCTCTCTGTGCTTCTGGACCTTTGGGTTGTTTTTACATCAAAACTCTTTCAGATATCGTTCTCGCAACTAAACATGATCAACAGAGCAAACATCCAGCAATTAGACTTTATTATGTTTATTAATATTACAAATTTGCATTGTTAACATTTAATAATTTTTAACTTCTGATCTGTCAGTTTAGTTTTGTGCAGTTTTCAATAACAAAGCAACTAAAAATAGATTAAATGTAATGAAATAAATAGAAATGCAGCACTTTGAAAGCAACTAAAAAAGATGCGTTTATATTATTTAATATATTAATTATATATATATATATATATATATATATATATATATATATATATATATATATATATATATATATATATATATATATATATATATATTTTGTACACAATCTCTCTGTCTCTCTCTATGTATAAATGTACATTAATATTTTTTAAATGTACTTTATACAGATATATAAATATATTAATTATCCATATATTAATCTGCATTATTATATATGTTTATTATATAAGTTTTATATATTTCTGCACTTTTAATTGCGCTTTAATTAAATAATGAGCCAAGTAAGACATCGTCACAATCATGTTTGAGTCTATGGAAGTTGAGCACAATGCATTGTGGGATACACCAGGGCATTTTATGCATTTATATACTGCAGAAATAGTAAGAGTACAGTTGTAAAATGCAATTTTTTTAACATTGCCAGTAAATTATGATTATTATAATTATTTACTTGTTTAATTCATTATTAATAAAGTAGGAATACATGATTACATGACAAAACTCTCTTATTTACTCTCATTAAAAAGGTTTGAGAGAAATACTGCCCTTCGCTAATCGTCCCGTTTGATCAATTTAATGTGTCCTTGATGAATAAAAGTGTTCATTTATTTTAAAAAAAATGCTCAAATCTCAATCTCAAAGTTTTGCACTCATTTTTTTCATATTTATTTACTTATTAATCACATTATGAAAGTAAAAAAACAGGTTGTGAAATGCAGTTTCATCCAGAGTCTTTGTTTTATCATTATAAAGCTGATAAATGTTAACTCCATTCATCTTCATCTGGGAACTGCTTCAGCTCGCTCTGATGTCAGGCTTTCATTGGCTGGCCTGAGATACATGACACTAATAAAGTTTTTAATATTTTGTTGTTCCAAAAACTGATGTTTGTCTCTGAAGGGCAATAAAGAGTAACATAATGATCCTCCATCTCCTCTCAGTGTCTGAGAAGTGGACTTTCTTCCCAATCTAATAGAAACGATGAGATGAAGAGGAAATAAACAAAAAGTCTAATTGAGCG
>NC_039301.1:1102475-1107475 GCF_003368295.1 Carassius auratus | reverse complement strand
TCTTCTCTGCGGGAGGATCCGGAGTCCGGACGAGGAGCGTGTTTCTCCAGAAGCTCTCTTCCACGAAGCCACGAATCCCTGGCTCTGAGTGAGCTGCTGTCTCTGTCTGAACACGAGCCGTCTCGTCTGACCACACCGTCCTCGCTGCTGCCCAAAGACCAGTGCAATCTCCTGAGCAGTGACCCCTCGTCCCCTCCTCCGGCCCCGCCTCACCCTGCCGCACTTCCTCTGGGTCACTCCTCTCCTCGACCACAGCGGCTCAATCCGGACGCCTCGGTGTCCAGCAGCAGCCTGACCAACAGCCGCTCGCGCGAGAGCTTTCACAGCATGCGCCGCGCGTCTTCGGTGGACGATATCGAGGCCATGCGGCCCGAATGGGACCGAAAGCACCGCGCTCGACCCACCAGCAGAAGCACGGGTGAGAAAACTGACCAGAAATATTACTTTTACTGCACAATAATGCATTCAGTTAATCAAAAGTGACACTTATAATGTTACAAAAGATTTCTGTTTCAAATAAATGCTGCTTCTAGTCATCTGTGAATCCTGAAAAATGAAATGTAACACAGTTTCCACAAAAATATTGTGCAGCACAACTGTGTTTACCATTGATAATAATCAGAAATGTTTCTTGAGCACATTATTCTGATTTCTGAAGATCATGTGACACTGAAGACTGGAGGAATGATGCTGAAAATATCAGTTGTGCATCACAGAAATAAATTACATTTAAACAGATATTCACATAGAAATCAGCTGTTTTAAATTCTAAAAATATTTCGAAATTTTACTGTATTTTTGATCAAATGAATGACGCCTTGGTGAACAAAACAGTAGTGTTGTTATTGTTAACAAAAACAAACTATTAAAAATGGTTGCCTTGGTAAAAATAAAGCTGAAATAAAATAATCTAAAAAAAAACTTTAATAAATTAAAATGTTGCATTTGCAACAAACTGAAAAAAAAGTATGTTTGAGACAGTAAAATTACAAAAATAAAATATAAAATATAAATTACAGCTATTTAAACAAAACAAAAACTAATGACTAAAGCACATAAAAAAATTCCAAAACTTTAACTAAAATAGGAAAACTGAAAATATTAATATTTAAGCTATTCTGAAATATAAATACATACTAATATAATATAAAGCATTAGAGACTTCTTTACAGAAGAAACATTAAACAAATCCTACCAATCCCAAATGTACAGATCATGTGACACTGAAGCCTGGAGTAATGATGCTGAAAATTCAGCTGCGCATCACAGAAATAAATTATGTTTTAAGAGATATTCACATAGAAAACATCTGATTTAAATTCTAAAAATATTTCAAAATTTTACTGTATTTTTGATCAAATAAATTACGCCTTGGTGAACAAAACAGTAGTGTTGTGATTGTTAACAAAAACAAACTATTAAAAATAGTTGCCTTGGTAAAATAAAGCTGAAATACAATAATGTAAAAATAGTAAAATTACAAAAATAAAATCTGAAATGTAAATTAAAGCAAAATCGAAATTTTAACAAAACAAAAACTAATAAAAAAACAACTTAAGCACATAAAACGGAACACTAGCAATATAAATATTTAAGCTAATTTGAAATATTAATACATATTAATATAATATATGGCATAAGAGACTTCTATACAGAAGAAACATAAAAAAAATCCCAATCATACAGATATTATTTGCTATGTCGTACTGTAAATGTCTAAAGGGTTTCAGAGCAAACTGAAGATTTTCAACAAGCTTTCCTCATGCAGGTGCAATGAACAACAAGTCCAGCATCCTGAACTCTACCTCTGATTCGGATCTGATGCGTTACCGCGCCATCAGTAAAATCCCACAGATCACACTCAACTTTGTGGACTTTAAACCAGACCCTCTCATCGCCCTCCCGGCCGGAGAAATGGACATCATCGCTCCCTGCAAACTCATCGACCGCACGCACAACGTGACAGAGAAGGTCACTCAGGTAAGACGCTTTCGCCCTTCAGCTTTGGCTCGAACTCAAGAAAGCGTTTGTATAGGAATGAATCGAGCTGGACAGACTCTCTGGGAACATACAGGGTCTTTTAGTATTTTGGGTTAGAGATTGAGACAGATTGAACTGTTTGTCTCTCTGCTCGAAACCATATGATTCACAGTTTAACGTCTCTGATGGCGAGACAAACATCAACGTTAGACTTTAGTGCAACACTTTTACTCAAAGATGGTTTTTGTAGAAAGCTGTTGATGTTGGTCTGATGTAATGTGCTTTATCTGGCAAAGCTGAGATTCTGAAATCGTGGTGTTTTTGAAGTTGCTCGCTCAAAGTTATAGGGACGTGACAATAAAGTCTTATGAAAGTGACACGGACTGACTTTGTAAACACGCACTCTTGAAAAGTTATGTTTCAGAAGGAATATTTCACCTGGAAATGTCTCACTCGTGATGTTTTGAACGACTGGACCAACCCTTTTTTCACTGGACACAAAATTAGATGTTAGGTGAAATATTAATGCAGTGATCTTTTTGATATAATGAACCCAAGTTGAATGCAAAACATAGAAGTGCACTAACAGTACTCCACATGTCTTCTGAAGTCATTAAAAACTTTGTCTAAAGAAATCTCATCTGCGTGCACACAGTTGATTCAAACATGCTGCGTCACCCGGTTTGACGTCAGTGATGCCAAACACAATTAATTCACATACAGACGATGGAGAATGTATGTGACGTCTATAGCAGTGATCCTCAACCTTTCTGACTCCATTGTTCACAGCAATATTAAAAGAACCCTAAGCGTTTTGTAGTGTGCTCTTCAAAACTTATTTTTTAAATATGGGCACAGTTTATGCAAAATAAAATTTGTAAATAAAATTACATTTATTTTTTCTTAAAATTATTTTATTTTATTTTATTTTATTTTATATTTTGTGTATTTTATTCAGGATTCCTGAAGTTTTATTTATTTATTTTTTTAGAGTTGGACTTTTTTTTATTTTTATATTTAATTATTTTTTTATATATATTTGATTATTTTCGCCATCACACTTACATATTTTAAACAAAACAAAACGTATTTTAATACTTGTTCATCTGATTTTAAACACATACATTCACATGAATAAATACATAAATAGTCTTGAAGCCCCGTGGTTAAAAAAAGCACTGTTCTAGAGCATTTTTTTTCACCAGTGAAGCATTATTTTTAAGAGTGTAGGAAAAGTCAGTTCCAATCCGCTTCAAGACTAGAATTAATTTTGAAAAACTAAGCATTGCATTAATGTATTTATATTTTCTTTTCTGCATTTGGCAGATGGTTTTATTGGACATCCTCTGGGAACTGAACCCATGACTTCAGGGTTACTACAGGAATACAATTGCTGCCCGATTACATAATTTCTACCAGATGGACATAACTGGGTTAATTTAATACTAGTTTGATGATAGATGAACACATGAGCTTCCTCATGTTTTAGTAATGCAGCAGATTATCAGGTCATGTGACCATCAGTTTAATGGGAGTTGTGTCTTATTAAGCATATTCAGTATATCAGAGTTTAACACGAGTTATATTCTATTGATAACATAAGGGACATAATGTTCATAAGCACAGAAAAGAATTACATCTTTTTAATTAAATACATTTCTTATGCATCATTAATAATTTGGTTATTTTTTCATTTAAATTTGTGTTGCAAAATAGAGAAAATAATGAACATATTTTATTTAAATTAAATTGTATTTAAATATTTTTTATTTTAATTAAAAAATTATGTACAAATTGTTTTTATTTGAACTGTTATTCTAAGTGTCTAAATCGAAATAATAATAAAAAAACTTTAAACTTAGCAAATATTTTTAATTAAATAATTTTTCTAAATATTTTTATTAATTATTTTTAACTAATTGTATTATTTGTTAATTAATTCTTCCTTGCACAAATGTGGTATTTCAACTGCAAAGTGTCTAAATTAAGAAAATAATTAACATATATGTTATTTAAATTAAATTGTATATTTATTTAAATATTTTTCAAACAAATTTTAATCATTTGTTAATTAATTCTTATTTTATATGTTATTATAAGTGTCTAAATCAAAATAATAATACAAAAATTTAAAACTAAGTAAATCTTTTTAATTAAATAATTTTGCTGCACATTTTTCTTAATTATTTTTAACTAATTTTAAAAACTAATTAATTTGTCCATGCTAAATTCGGTACTTGAAATGCAAAGTGTCTACATTGAGAAAATACTTTTTTAATATAAAATTAATTTTATCTATTTTTTTTATTCTTTTTGAAAAATAATTTAAATTAATTCTTCCATATAAAAAGCAGTTGTTTGAACTGCAAAGTGTCTAAATTTAAGAAATAATTAAATCTTAAAAAAATATATTATTTTTAAGTTTTTGTGAATTATTTGTTAACTAATTTTAATATTTGTAAAAATTCTTCCATTCATACATATGTTATTTTAACTACAAAGTTTCTAAACTGAGAAAATAATTTAAGTTAATTAATGGTATGCATATATTTAATAATAATAATAATAAAGTTAATTAATTTTATGCATTTTTTTATTATTATTTTTATTCCATAAAAATTTGCTATTTGCAGAGTTTCTATCTGAGAGTGTATTTTATCCTTTAACATCTTGCATTGGATATGTATCTCTGGATTAGATTAGTGAGCATCAGTTTGGGTCTGACTGTTATCATCCGAACTGCTCTGGTGTTATCCTGGTGATGCAGATGATGCGATTACTTTAATTAGTGTGATATGATGAGCTCTAATCAGATCCTGTTCACCACTGCACACTAACATGATCTCAGATCAGTCATAATGCAGCTGTTTCTAATTTGTCCACAGCAGGATTTAAGGAAGAATTCACTATTGATTGCCACAGTGAGTCTTTGTGAGATGCATGTGTGTGTGTGTGTGTTTACATGTGCAAGAAATGATTTGCACGACTGGTTAAAAGTTTGGAATAATTAGGTTTTGAAA
>NC_039301.1:1082475-1097475 GCF_003368295.1 Carassius auratus | reverse complement strand
CATAAATATATAATAAATAGACACATAATGATGAAAATCATAAATAACTGCATTAATAATTTTGACAAATAAATAGCCAAATAATGATGAAAAAGCATAAATAACTGCATAATTAATTTTGACTAATAAATAGCCAAATAGTGCCAAAAATACACAAAATGAGTCCAAATTAAAAATGCTAATATTGTCATTTTCACAAATTTTGTGAATTTATTCTACAATGGCTAAAATACATTTGAACCAAATAGACATTTCTTTAAAAGTTCAGTACTGTCAATTAACACGGCAATCCAAACACTGTATTTTGCAACAGCACTGTTTTCGGTTGTTTGACAAAAATATGATTCTATTAAGAGTTTAATTAGAGTTTAATTAAATTAAGTGTTTTAGGAATTCAATTTAATTGCACAGCTCTGGGAGTCATGTAGAGGTGAAAGGTTAAACAGAGAGTCAGTAATCGCACATCCTCCATTAAGCTGAATTTGACTCGATCATACAGGTATGTGTTGAAGTTCACTGGGCTGCATTTACTGGTGTTTGTTTATCCTCGGCCAGCTTAGTTTAAACTGCAATTTAAAGCTTTTATTATCAGAGTCGACCTCTATTAGCCACGCTGACCTGGAGAAGAGCGCTGCAGTATTGATGGAGCCGCTGAAACACAGCTGCTTCCTCGACTGTAAGCAGGTTTTGTCACTAACATCCCACCCAAGCCTTATTGGAGCCGTCACTCGGGTTCGTTTGCCGTCCTTGTAATTTTCAGCCGTCACGTCTGGTTGTTTGCTACAAGGGTTATTAGATCCATTAATCAAGCATTATGAAGTGTGTCTGAGGCTTTATTTGTCTTTGGTGGCATCGTGTCATCCTTCAGGATTCATCATGCTGCTGGATGTGTCTTCAGAGCGATTGTGCTGTTATTGATCAAGAACAGCGAGAAACACCATGAAACTGCTTGTGATGTCTAATTAGGCATATCATCTTAAAACAGTTTTCCAGTATTCCACTTTATACTGTAAAAAAATGGCCGTGATTTTAACAGTAAAACAGTAAAAACCTGTTAAATTTACAGGGAAAACCCATAAACTGACGTTCCAAGAATTCTCTGCATTGCATTTCAGATTTTATTTGAATTTGATGTTTTTATCTTTTAAATAACTATGTTTCTTCTTATGTTTTCTCATCTGTTATCTTTATTAGGGTTGTATGTTACATATAATGTTGTTAAATGAATGTTTATTGCATATTTCATTTTGAGACTCACCGTGATGGTGATTAGTGTTTTGACTCTGAATGACCATGTGCATCTTCTATATAAGTTATTATTTAAAAGCATCATGTGAAATACTCATCACCACCTACTTTTGGGGGTTATCAGTGTATTACAAAGGTACAAAACAGATTTCAGTACTTCAATGGGTTGGAATATTAACATTATATCAGTTAATGAAATTACAGTATTTAACTGTAAATTTAATGTAAAACTTAAAACATTGTTACTGTATTTTTTATGGTAGAATTTTGGCAACCACGAACAAACTTACTAAAATTAGTCAATTAAGAACTAAATATGCATCTGTGAACATAATATATAAATATATAAATGAGATTTCTTATTGCTACTGTTATGGTAAAGTGAGCTGATTTAAGTTTATGAACACTGACTAATATTGCAGCTTATCTAACTTCATTTGATTTAATAATACAGCAAAACAATTACACGTCTAATTGAGCCACTGAACATTCATCCAGTTTTCAATTTCTTCTTTTATGATTAATCAGTCGTTTGCATTAGTGCTCGTTCTTTCATAACCCGTCTGAGATCTGGATGCTGTGGATTTCCTCTGGTCTTGTTATCAGAAGATATCAAGCGTCGTGTTCCTCCAGCGCTAATAAGAGACAGTGATCCCCAGCTCCGCTTTAACTGCAGACTCATGGAGAACGAGGTGAAGGACACGAGTCGAGCTGATTTTAGAAGAGACACTAAACTCTCCCTGACGCAAGTGAAACACTCTGCTCTTTCAGTTAAAGAGCATTCGCTTCAAACCCTTCAGCAGCTGCCTTTGTGAAGTCCACAGAGCCCAAAGAGTCTGACACAATGCTTTAAAAGATTCAGTTACAGTTAATAATGATGGGATGGTACTTTAGAATTATAGTTTGTTCAGCTACCAGCTCATAACTTAAAAATTTTAATAAACACACACACACACACACATATATATATATATATATATATATATATATATATATATATATATATATATATATATATATATATACAAATCATTTTTGGTCAAATTTTGTATCAGTTTTCCAGTAGTCCACTTTATACTGTAAAAAAAATGGCCGTGATTTAAACGGTAAAACAGTACAAACCTGTTAAATTTACTGGGGAAACCCATAAACTGACGTTCTTAGGATTCTCTGCATTGCATTTGAGATTTTGTTTGAATTTGATGTTTTTAAATAACTATGTTTCTTCTTATGTTTTCTCATCTGTTATGTTTATATATATATATATATATATAATGGTAAAATAAATGTTAATTTTAATTTAATTTAATTTAATTTAATTGATTTAATTAATGTTTTATATCATATTTAAATACTTTAATACACTATTTTAATAAATATAAATGTATTTGTATAAATAAATACTTTAAAATAAAAAATATAAATATATATATTTTTTTAATTTATATAACATAAAAACACATTGTGTGGATTTAATTTATTTTATATATGAATTATATGCAAATAATCAAATACATATGTGTGTGTATATATATATATATATATATATATATATATATATATATATATATATAATTTTGTATTTTTTCACACACAAAAAAAAATGTTTACATGAAATAGAACACTATTTGAAATTTTTATCAATTATTTGAAAATTATCTGAAAATATAATAGTGCTGCTATTTTTTTAACATCACATTTACTGTCAGATTAGTGCACTTTCAGATTCTGCATGATTTCCATCAAACGGTGGATGATAAAGCGGCTCAAATACAGGCTCTGTTGAGCAGAAAAGTCAGTGTTCGGGAAAACACACTCTCTCCGTCTTATGTAGAGTTTTTTCAGGCTGGTCCCTGGAGACCTGGGTCTCGAAGTAAGTGGGCTAATGTGAGCGGTGTGATGAATGTGATGTTTGTTCATTAACCGAGAGCTGCGTGAACTGACACGTGATGAATCGTGCCTGCACCGTCCTCTCAGCGCTAATGAGACTCTGAGCCACACAGGACTGCATCTCTTAAACTCTGGCCATCTTCCCACAGCACTGACCTCTGTTCCTGTCCACTCTCGTCCATCTATCACTCATCCCCATGTTATCACTGAACCTCATTTTCTGCTTTCTGTCATGACTTTAGCAGCATAATGAAAGACAGATCTGCCCTTCGCTCACCTTCAGCCGCGGCTGCATCACTTTTCCTAATATTTTCCGGCTCTTCGACACGTTTAAGATGGATTTGGCCGGTCAGCATCACGCCTCTGGACTGACTGAGACAGTTTCTCAACTAAAAGCCCACGGTGGATCTCTCTTTAGAGACAGATAAGGTCCATGAATGATTTCCGTTGACACAGCTGTGATTTTATCTTTAGCTTTTGGGCTGTAAAGTCATTTTTATTAAGCTATTTGTTAAACCGCTGAAAATACTTTTTTTGGGAGCTTTTCAAAGACATGTCACTCTATAAGACATTTTAGAAGATTTTGAGCACAGTATATGACTTTGCTGAATATTCAGAGCTAAGGTGAATATCAAAATAGTTTAAATCTAGTGTCATTTATAAATACTCAAGTGCCATTATTTTGAATCTACTTAGCAACTTTAAGTCACTTATCTTAATAAGCCATTTAAGAGAAAACACACAGAATTTAAGAGATATTATAAAAAAACATATAATGTTTGAATAGTCATAAAATATAAAAATAATTAAAATATTATTTTATAGTTTGTATTTATTTGATTAAATTCATATATATATTGAATGACAATATTTGCAATGATTTTTCAATAAAAATGATTATGTTTTCCAAACTATTTAAACTTTTAAAAAAATTTCCATTTTGAGATTATAAGTGGAAACATTGAAATAAATGAAGTAAGTTACTGACTATATATAATAAATATAATATCAAAGTTTTCTTTATTTAGTTTTTTTTTTTTTTTTTTTTTTTGGCTTTCAAATTTATTAATAAATATATGTCTAAATAAAAAAAAAAATCATTCTTTTTCCTAGATGTTAATTATACAAACATTGAAAGTAATGAATTAAAACATTTATTTATTTATTGTTTTAATTTTATTTATTTATTTATTTATTGTTTTAATTTTATTTATTTATTTATCGTTTTATTTATTAATTTCTTAAAAATAGCGTGGAAGGCAAAAAAAAAATATTTTGATATTTTTTTTTGTAAATGTTGTCAAAAGGCTAGAAAGAAAAAAAATGATTTCTTAATTTCATAACTTTTTTATTTTTATTTTTTTGCTTCATATACAGGTTTTGGATGACAGTCATTGCCAAACACAATGTGGATCTCATTAGATTGAGTGTGGAATCACACTGTAAACCCAGAACTAAAGCACCTGGTTTTAGAAAAGACGTATCAGCAGATGTGTCACAGTGTGTGTGTGTGTGTGTCCAGCTGTAAGTGGGGCAGAGAGGAGCCGTGTTCAGAGTAATGGTGTCGTTTGTTACCCGCCGGAGCTCGGAGGAAACCAAGGCAATGATTCAAACACAATGTGAAACCAGAGCTTTTACTCTTCACGGCTGGAAGCTCCGGCTCGATGTCCACTTCAGGAGATTTCAGCCTGATGAGAAGACAATGAAAGCTCTGTGAGTTAATCAAGGACGTCATTCAGATCAGTGAAGAAATATTCACAGAAAGGTGCCATAAAAAAATCATAAAAGATTAATTATCGACACAGAAAGTGTGGCCCTGAAGGGTTTCTCAGCTTTCTATTTAAAAAACCTGACGTCCTTGTTTCTTAATGAGCTTCTGTCAGGATCACGACGATTAAACAGCTGTTTTAGAGACATAGATCTCCCAAAAATTAAACCTCTATGAGTTGCTTTGACAATGCGACAAATTAAACTAGCAATAATAATAATAACATTACAATACAATAATTACAATCATATTAATTATAATGTGTAATGTATATATATAAAATATATAAATAATAATAATAAATATATGCATAGTAATTATAATAATATTAATAAGTAATAACAATATTAAATTCAAGTAAAGTGCCTACCTTAGAGTTTATATATATATATATATATATATAAACACACAATATATTTTAATATATTATTAAAGATACCTAAACATTACTATAAAAGTTTTTAATCAAGTTTAATCAAAGTTTTTAATCATTTAAATGACATGTTTTACATGCATTTCTATTTTGGATGGATCAGCTTATACATGCAATGACATTTTAGTGGGTTTCTTCTGTAAATCATTGTAAAAATATATGAGAGTCATTAGTTTTTGCTCATAAAAACATGACACATTCTAATGCATGGACAAAAAGTATTGTATGTCTTAAATATGTATAAAAGTGATATTGTTTTGATGCTTTAAAACTGTGTGTTTGAGGGGAATCGTCTTGATGCTTTGATATAATGCAGTCAGTTTCCTCTCTTTAAGAACATTGTTAACATTTACTGTCCCTCCAAGCTCAAGGAGATCATGAACTGACCTTTCCAGACATTGACTGCACAGATTTACACAGTCTTTCAGCTTGAGGACATGTGAGAGCATTTAATGAAGCTGTAAATCACCTCAATCCCGAACTAGCTGCAGTTTTTATGAGATCCTGAAGTTATTATAATCCAGCATCAGCAGAACAGGAGAATATTTCAGTCAGAAACTGCACAGAATTAAGCAACATTCTGAAGTATAAAAGCTATAGTATATTGTAAATAAATACTGTATTCTTTTAAAACAAACTCCAGCAATCTTTATTTATTATTATTTATTTATTTATTTTTTTACAATTTTACTTACGATTTAAATGAAACTTGATATAGTTAAACACAGGAACTTATTTAACCTTTATTATATTAACATTAACCAGATAATTTGTTTCTTTTTTTTAATTTTTTATTTTAGACTAATTTACTTAGGACAGATATTACTTATATAGTTATTATATACTTATAACGTTTTTATATTACTTATATAGTTATTATATTTTTTATGAAATTTATGCTTGGATTTGATGCTGACTTTAACATTTATGCATTTGATAGACACTTTTATCTGAAGTAACTTCCATTGAATTCAACGTATTTTATTTTTAGATTTTTATTTTATATTTTATACTACCTTTTATATTTTAGGATTTAATTTAATTAAATTTAAATGTTTATTTAATTTTTGTATTCCTTAATTCTTAAATTTATTTTATGTTAATTTATTTTTATTCTTTTTTATTTTTATTCTCAGATTTTATTTTTATTCTCAGATTAAATTTTTACTCTAGGAATTTAATGTTATTTAATTTTATTATTTTTTTTATTTTTTTTACATTTTATTTTATTTTATGATTTGAATAACATTTTGTTATTTTAATCTAGGATTTGAATTACATTTTTTTAAGTAATTTGTTATGATATTTTTTAATTTGTAAAAAATAAGTAATCTGTTATTTAAATTATTTAGTTTTAGCTTTAATTAATTTTTGTTTCAGTTTTAGTAATTTTAGTGTTTGAAGTTAAAAGTATGTTATTGCTCTTTATCCATATTTTGGTTGTAAATTTAATTTAAGATCCTGAAACAACTCTTCAAATAAATTTAACCAGTTTATATAGACTTACTCATATAGTTTTATTTTATCATCATATATTGTATATCTAAAAGCTGATTCAAAACAATAATATATAAATATAAAAAATAACAACTAATAAAAAAATTAAATCACGTAACAAAATAACAAACATTTTAATTGAAATTCAAATGAACACTGTAAATGTAAAACTAAAATATTTAATAATATATATATATTTAAAATTATATATATATTTAAAATTATTGCATCAAATAAAAAATGTAAAAACTGAAAATAAAAATCTAGAAGATAATTAAAATATTAATAAATAATATAATAGTAAATAATACTGAAATTACCATTGTAATTTAATTTAAAATGTACTTTCTTACATTCACTTTCAAATTGAAATACTGCATTCAAATTCAGTTCAAATTCAGCAGCTGATAAAAAAGAAATCTTCCAGATGTTTCACATTCAGCTCTGGTGCTCATGAGAGACTCGGTGTGTGATTATTATTAAAGTTCAGACATACTTGCACTGATTGCGATATGTAAATATGGGAGGAACTTCCTCGTAATGGTCTGATGTTTATGCGTTATCTGTTTCATGCACAGCGTCCAACATCATCAGAGAGAAGCTTATTCATGAGATTATGACAAAAATGGTCAAAAACACACAAGCAAACGTTAGTCTGTGTGCTGCTGGGCCATATACGGTAAAAACAGAGATGATGATGATGATGATGTGAAGCGTTGTGTTTGTTATTCAGTTCAACAGAATATAATATATTTCTGGAATGGTAGCACGTGCAGTGTTTTTGCAGCTAGATATAAATCAGCTGATAATGCAGCACTGAGGTCCAAAACATAATCTATAGAAGAATAAAACACTGTGACTGTGACTTCAACTCGAGCTTGATTTAATGCAAACATAATATTCACAAATGTGTCAGATTACAGTTTATAATGTTTAAAGAGAATCGTAAATTGTATCTTTGTGTGTGTGTGTGTGTGTCCATTTTTATTAGTAGTTTTTGTTGTTGTTGCTGTTTTTTAGTAATTTAATTTGTTTTATTTCCGGCACATGCCAAGGAAATTTTTTATTTTAATTATTATTATTAAATGTAACTGAAAATTATTATGTAAATTATTTTATTTATTTAGTGATTTTATATGATTGTCATTTTATATATTTTTTTATTTATTTTTTTTTATATTTTATAATACTGTAATTACTTTATATTCTCAGTGTTCATTTAAATGTAATTATTTAATTTTTTTTGTTTTAGTAAATTTTGTTTTTGTAAAATAAACTTTTTTTACTAAGATCTAAACATTTTAATATATTTTCATTTTATTTGAATTTTAGTTTTTTTTTATTATTAATAGTAGTAGTAGTAGTAGTAGTAGTAGTAATTGTAGTGCTTAAACTTGTTTTATTTATTTTAGATGCCAAGGCAACATTTGTAACGTTTAGTTTTTGACTTTTAGAATTTAAATGATTTGAAAATCAAATAAACTTGTGATTTTTCTCTGGAAGTGGATGATGTCTGTGCAGTCAGTGTAGCGCAGCTGTGGATGTGCATGAGTTATGAAAGCCTTTGACATTCTCAGGGTAAGCAGCAGTGTTTATTGTGTGTGTGTGTGTGTGTGTGTGTGTGTGTGTGTGTGTGTGTGTGTGTCAGTGTCAGTAGGAGCGAGCCCTCGGGACGTCGATCTTCCTCACCTCACTGCTGCTTTAACAAGGACTGCAGGAGCTTCTTCTGTCACGTGTGTGAGAGTCCAGAGTAATGAAACCGTCAGGAGCTGTTCGTGTTATCAAAATCAACCTCAGTTTAATCAGACTTTCAAATTAGGCCTATTTCAGTAGATATTATAGGAAAGGAATCAGTCGGGAAACCTTATATCTATCGTTTCTGTCATTCTAGAGGAGCGCTTCGATATATTTAAAGGTCAAAATAGTCATTTCAGCACCATAGACAGCATTAAATCTGATCACTTTGAGTGACAGCACTGGATTGGCCAATGAGATGAGTTTGGGGCGGGACTAGGCTGAGGCTAATTACTGGCTCGTCCCGGTGAGCTCGACTGTAATGTTTGTCATTAAAAGCAAAGTGTACTGTACTACAGAAGAACAAAAGCAAACTAAACACTGCGAGGGAGTTTTTCCGAGTGCTATTGACGTCTGGCTTGACAGTGTTCTCTGAAACTGTATTGTTTCCAGCGTCAAAACTTGACAGCTGTCTTCCCTGTTCTCCAGATGATCTGTGATGAACCGCAGTAACACAGTGTGTCATTCAGCTCTATTGTCATTCATTCAGCCTATTTAAGACATACTGTAGGGAAAAAAATATTTAAAAAGGTAATCATACTTTTTATCTCATAAAGGTTTTACAAAAGTGTATTATGAGATAAATTCGCAACTGTGAGACATTTTCAATTGGGATTTCTACATCCCAATTCGGAATTTTCTTCTCAGAATAGCCAGTTTATCAATAAAATTTAATCCTACGATGCAAAAAATAAAATAAAAAAATTAACAAATTAAAAAAAAAAAAAAAATCTGATTTGCAAGATATAAACTCAGAATTTAAAGGGAAAAAAAATAGAATATGTGAAATATAAATTGCAATGGTGAGATGAAAAGTCAAGCTTGTTTCCAGCATGGAATTAAAAAAAAAAAAAATTTTTAAAACGCATAAAAAATATACAAATATAATATTAAAAAAAAAGTTTTTTGCAAGATAACATGAGAACTGTGAGATATAAATTTGCAATTGCGAGGGAAAAAGTCTAAATTCTTTCCACCATAGAATAAAAAAACAAATCAATAAAAATGTAATTGCAATTGTTTTTTGCAATTACAAACTTTGTCTCACGACTTCTTAAAAATTGCAAGTATATCTTATGATTTTGACTTCCTTTCCTCACAATTATGAGTTTACATCTCATAATTACAATTGTTCTTCTCAAGAACTGCAAGAAAAAGATCAGAACCGTGAGATAAAATGTCTATTCGATGGCAGAAATAATCTTAATAACCTTTTTTTTTACCGTTTATTCTAATATGAATAAGCTTTTGGCCCGGTGGAAAGGTTCCTGGGTTATTACTGGATCAACTGATGCCAGTAAAGAACATTTATTTTTGTAATTCATCTTTTGAGGACGGACCAAATGAAACGAGCGTCCCGGGTGGCACTAGATCTGGAAGTCTCATTAAATGTGAAGCAGGCGAGCGAATGCATATGTTATGGGGGTTTCCTAGAAGAGCGAAGAGTGTTGTACAGCTAGACTCAGTGTGAGGGGAGGGGAAACACATCAGAGAGAGAGAGAGAGAGAGATTAGGGAGCAGACGGAGGAAGGTGAGGAGAGATCAGGACAGCCGCGCTCACATCAAGACTAACTCACTCGCTCAGTGACACACGAGTCTTATTTTAAAACTGGAGAGTGTGTGAAACACGAGGGGAGGGAACTTCAGAGTTCGGAGAGTGAGCGAGCGAGCGAGGCAGACGAGAACCGTTTGACTGTGGCTGTTCACGAGGGAGAAGCAGCGGCGCTCCAGCTGCTCCCGAATGCCCAGAAGAACGGGACTCCGAGAGCGGACGGCGTGGGGAAGGAGCGCACCAGGGTCGTGCTGGCGCGGGATGGGCGACACGATGCCCGCTGCTCGGGGGGAAGCGAGCAGATGATGAGCGAGATGTCGTTCAGCGGGCGAGACAGTATCCCCCAGGAGGGGGCGCCGGGGAGCAGGAACGCCCGGGTGAGACGAGCCGTCAGGATCTCCAGCATCGTCGCACAGGAGGTCAGTCGAGTCGGGTCACGAGTCGGGTCGCGAGTCATCTGTGTGGCGCTTTACGCAGTTCGGTTTAAGACGGGTGTCAAAGCAGATCCATAGAAATAAAACGGAATCGTAAAGAATATATCAGTCATGAAAAAATTCACTTTCAGCAGCTTTAACGCGACAATTTAGTTACGTGCAGGTCAATAACATCGCAAAATTATTTGTATTATTTTAAACTTTGTTGGTTTCAAAATTCGACTTAAGTAAAATAACTTGTAGTTATTAAATAAATGGTGGATGGATCAATATTTTTAGTACTTTAAATTATATAATTCATTTTTAAGTTTTTAAGTGGACTTGATGACTATAAGTTCAAAGGTTATTAATAAAGGTTTTATTCGTTATTATTTATTATATGTTATTTCATTTTGTAATTTTTCATTTAAAATTGGGCGACGCAAATAGCTGGTTTACTGAAACGTTAGAATTTTTATTATTATTAATATTTTTTATACAAATTTTTGTTCTTTTTAAAGTGGACTTGATAACTTTGTTAAAATGTTTATTAATATTTATTTATTAATTATTATTATTATTTAAAAAATAATTTTGTACTTTTTCATTAAAAGTTGGATGACTAAAATACATTTTTGTTTACTTAAAAGTTAGAACAGTTTTTATTATTATTATTATTATTATTATTTTGTTAATTTCAAATTGGACTTGATGAAAATAATGTGTGGTTTACCAAAAAAATAAAAACTATTCCACATTTGTATTACTTTTTGTTCTTTTTAAAGTTGACTTAATGACAATAACTTCGAAGGTTATTAATATTTTTTGTTAATTATTATTATATTAAATTTTTTACTTTTTTATTTAAAATTGGATGATGAAAATAGCGTGTAGTGTTTGTTATTATTATCATTATTAACATTATTATTTTTAGTCAATTTCAGTTTGGATAAAAACAATGGCTGGTTTACCAAATAATTTAGGAGGGGAAAAAATCTATAATCGCTCCATCTGTTTCATAATTGTTCGGATTTGCTTAAAATAAATTCATAAAACTAATTTGTTGGTTATCATCGGACTACAGTATTGTATTACTAGAGTATTTAGTTACAGTTAATAATAGTTTAGTACAGTCTGATGCAGAATTAATTAATTATGAAACAGATTCACTTTCAGCTGTATAGCAGTCATTGTGTTGATTTAATTCAGTGTCTGGGTTATTCGGCTATTAAAAAAGAAAAGGATTCACTGAGCAGGTCATTTTCTGGTGAACAGTGATGTATTTCGTTCCTACAGATGTTGTTTCTCTTTCTAATTCCGTTCTTTATCTTGTATGCTGTTTTTTAATGCGTCATAATCTTGGCTGAGCGCTCGGTTTGGACCAAACGTTGACCATAACTGGTCATATTGAGGGAATGGGATGAATTATTGAGGTCAAAACAAATTGGCTGTTTTTTCTCTCTCTTTTTCCCCAAGCAGCCTTTCCTCTCTCATAGGAAATTGCATTGAGTGTTTTTATCGAAGTGTTTGGCCTCGCCAACAATAATTGACTGGAGAATGTGAGAGGAGCGTTTGGAGTCAGAGAGAGAGAGAGAGAGATGGCTTCCATCCATCACTTTTACAAACAATGCCCTTGAAATCAGCAGTCAGTGACTGTGAACAAACACATCAGCTCGGTTTCCCACCTGCTCTGGAAACTGTGTCCTCCATCGCCTCGAACCGAGAACAGATCGAGACACTGCAGATCAAAGTTTAGGAGTTTGACCTTAACATGCATGTGCAAGAACTACACTTTATAAAGTCCATGCACACTACATAATTGCATGAATTGTAGATAAAGTGCACACTTTTAAAACTGTAAAATTTTATTGCATGGACAAATTTTGGATGGAAAGCGTTTATATACTAGTCATACAAAACTATGTTTTTAATAACTCCTTAACACGGTGACAGCAAGTTTTGCATATGCAGAAAATATAGCATTTTGTAATATATAGGTTTCTTTTTAAAGGCATTTCTGTTTCTCGTCCAGTCGTAGTTGGTTTAGCGTCTCGATTTGGGAGTTTAGTGTTGATTGTTGGATTCCTCTGGCTCAATAGAAACATCTCTAAAACAAACTGAATGTGAAAGAGGTCAGATCTAGTTCGGCTCAAACACAGAGCACACGTTGCTGCCTGCAGACGCACTTACCCATAATGCACCAGCGCTGTTCCTTCATTGTTAACACCTCTGCTGCAGCGAGGAGACTGAGCTTTCGGATGAACTCAGGTCTGCGGGGACAGATTCGATAAAGCTGAAGTCATCTACTGTGATGAGAGAGATATTAAAAAAGATGTTTAATGTCACTTTACACCACCAGATTGCTCAGATATTGCTCTTCTACATCTCAGGAGAGAGCTTGGTTGATAAAAAAAAAACAAGAATGAGTCACTAGCTGTATCTGTTAAATGAACGTGGAACAGCTCATATTTGTTTAATAAAAAAGTTTGTTAATGTTGAGATTTTTGACTTTTCATGAAGAATCTGAGCACGGTTTGAGACATGTATGCGTCTATGAATGTATTTCTTTGCTGATCGGTGCATCTCTGGTTCTTACTGAGCTCTCCGACTTCTGATTGAGACTTTGGACAACATGAGAAGAGTTTGAGACCCCTCTCTGAAGGACACGTGTTATTGAAGTCTTCTTTTCTCAAGACAAACATCTGAGGATCAGCAGATTTACACTTTAGGGTCTAAAGTGTATGTATGGAACTGTTGTCCATTGGTCTTAGTTTCTGAATTTATTCTGTTCATCCTGAATATCTGGTTATATTTGTTTAGATTCTTGTTCAGTTAGGAACAGTATTTCTGAAGCTGCTCAAACATTTTCTGTTCATCTTAATTTATACTGTTTTGTTTCTTTACAAATATTCGTCTCATGTTTATGTTAACCTAGATTTAGTTTTTGCATGTCTTCGAACAAGCACACACACATACACACACACACACACACACAAGCACACACACACACTCATGCACACACACACACAAGCACACACACTCACTCATGCACACACACACACACAAGCACACACACTCACTCATGCACACACACACACAAGCACACACACTCACTCATGCACACACACACACACACAAGCACACACACTCACTCATGCACACACACACACACACAAGCACACACACTCACTCATGCACACACACACACACACACACAAGCACACACACTCACTCATGCACACACACACACACACACACACACACAAGCACACACACTCACTCATGCACACACACACACACAAGCACACACACTCACTCATGCACACACACACACAAGCACACACACTCACTCATGCACACACACACACACAAGCACACACACTCACTCATGCACACACACACACACACAAGCACACACACTCACTCATGCACACACACACACACACAAGCACACACACTCACTCATGCACACACACACACACACAAGCACACACACTCACTCATGCACACACACACACACAAGCAGACACACTCACTCATGCACACACACACACACAAGCACACACACACACTCATGCACACACACACACACACAAGCACACACACTCACTCATGCACACACACACACACAAGCACACACACTCACTCATGCACACACACACACACAAGCACACACACTCACTCATGCACACACACACACACACACAAGCACACACACACACTCATGCACACACACACACACACACAAGCACACACACACACTCATGCACACACACACACACACACAAGCACACACACTCACTCATGCACACACACACACACACACAAGCACACACACTCACTCATGCACACACACACACACACGGTATTCGAGGCAGAATCTCATTTTGTTAATTGGATGATATTCTGCCTCCATCTGGCCATAAAACAGAACAGTACTCGTATCTCAAACAAACAATATTAGGACTTTTTTATATACTAGTAAAAACAACATCTGATGAGCTGTGATGTCTAAAAGCTTCAATAAAATCTGAAAAATTGAGACAGAAATTGAGACGAGAGGCCAATAGCAAACACATCAACATACTGTATAATGCACATCAAAACAGTACTGTACTGTAATAGAGCAGGTATAGCAATATTAAACATAGCTCACAGGCTAGAACTGTACTTACACAGTAACATTACAGTGTTAAACTTACCAATCAACTGTAAAAACCTCATAAACATTTTAAAACATTATACAAAAGTAGAGAGCAAACGTTCCTCCAGTTACATTAATATAATATCTTTTCAAAGTTTACTGAGGTTTAGTAACATTCCTAAAATTTTAGCACTATATATATATAATCCTTCATGGAATGTTCATCTGAAATATTTAAATTGGATATTTGTCTAATGTTTT